>NC_056737.1:1129342695-1129608621 GCF_019279795.1 Protopterus annectens
ATATGGATCTACTTTGGAAACCTGAAGTTTCAAAACTTCGAACTTCATGTGGTTGAGACTATAAGATCGAAGTTTTGAAACTCTGAATGGTGTAAATGGAGATCACCGTATAGATGGAATGGGAAATTTACCGTTCTTTTCACTGTTGTGAGTTGGTATATTTAATTAGCAGGGGTTGTGGGGGTGCATGGGGCTTGCCTCCTTCCATAAATGTAAAAAAAAAAATTAATTTTTATTTTTTTATTGAAGTTTCGAACAACTGCGATGTTATTGTCTCAACCATATGAAGTTCAAAGTTTTGAAAGTTTAAGTTTCCAAAGTAGATCCATCAATGTGTATATATCCATACAGTGGATATAAAACGTGTACACACCTCTGTTAAAATGCCAGGTTTTTGTGATATAAAAAAATGACACCACAATAAATAATTTCAAAACTTTTCCCACCTTTAATGTGACCTATAAACCTGGGAAATTCAATTAAAAACAAATCTGTTAGGGGAAAATATAAAAAATAAAAAAAAGTACAATAAGCTGGTTGCATAAGTGTGCAAACCCTAAAACTAATACTTTGTTGAAGGATCTTTTGCATTAATTAAAACATTCAATCTTCTTGGGTAGGAGTCTATCAGCATGGCACATCTTGACTTGGCAATATTGCCACTCTTCCTTGCAAAAGTGCTCCAAATCTGTCAGATTGTGAGCGCATCTCTTGTGCACAGCCCTCTTCAGGTCACCCCACAGATTTTCTATTGGATTTAGGTCTGGGCTCTGGCTGGGCCATTCCATTTCTTCTAGTGAAGCCAGTCTTTTGTTGATTTGGATGTATGCTTGGGGTCATTGTTGTGTTGAAAGGTGAAATGCATCTTTATCTTCAGCTTTCTAGGAGATGCCTGAAGGTTTTTGGTCAAAAGTGACTGGTATTTGGAACAGTTCATAATTCCCTCCACCTTGACTAAAGCCCCAGTTCCAGTTTAAGAAAAGCAACCCTAAAGCATGATACTGCCACCACCATGCTTTACCGTGGGGATGGTGTTCTTTCGGTGATGCGAAGTGTTGTTTTTGCACCAAACGTACCTTTTGGAATTGTGGCCAAAAAGCTCAACCTTGGTCTCATTAGACCATAACACATTTTCCCACATGCTTTTGGGAGACTTGATGTATTGTTTTGCAAATTTTAGCCAGACATGGATGTTTTTCTATGTAAGAAAAGGCCTCCATCTTGCAACTCTACCCCACAGTCCAGATATATGGAGATTACGGGAGATTGTTGTCACATGCAGTACACAACCAGTACTTGCCAGAAATTCCTGCAGCTCTTTCAGTGTTGCTGTAGGTCTCTTGATAGCCACCCTGACCAGTTTTCATCTCGTCTTTTCATCAGTTTTGGAGGGATGTCCAGTTCTTTGCAACGTCACTTTTTGCCCCATATTTTCTCCACTTTTTGATGACTGTCTTCACTGTGTTCTATGGTATATCCAGTGCTGTGGAAATTTTTTTGTACCTTTCTCCTGACTGATACCTTTCAACAATGAGATCCCTTTGATGCTTTGTAAGTTCTCTGTGAACCACGGCTTTTGCTGTAGCAGGCAACTGAGTAAATGTCAGGAAAATCCTACTAGGACAGCTGAACTTTATTTGGGGTTAATCAGAATCTCTTTAATTGATGGCAGCTGTGTACCCAAAAAGACTGACTGCTGTAATTAAATCAAAAGGTACTTCAACAAAGTATTAGTTTAAGGGTGTGCACACACAACAAAGTATTAGTTTAAGGATGTGCACACTTATGCAACAGTGTATTGTACATTTTTTATGTTTTATACTTTTTCCCTAACAGATTTGTTTGTTTTGCGATTGAATTGTACAGGTTATAGGTCACATTAAAGGTGGGATTTTAACAAGGGTGTGTACACTTTTTATATCCACTATATATATATATATATATATATATATATATATATATAGATAGATAAATATATATATATATATATATATATATATATATATAGATAAATATATATATATATATATATATATATATAGATATATAAATATATATATATATATATATATATATATAAATATATATACATAAATATATATACATATATATATATATAGATAGATATATAAATATATATATATAGATAGATATATAGATAGATATAAAACATATTTATATATATATATATATATATATATATATATATATATATATATGGATATATAGTTATAAAACATATACTTATTTACGTACACGCACATAGGGTATTGAAGCAATATATGTCAGGAATTAGCTGGAGGAAGTTAAAGGAACCAGACTATAGGGAGCAAATAACTTGGAAGGGAAAGGTGACAGAATGGGATGAAGCTAAGCAGGTATGTGACATGCAGGTCAGAGTGTGCCTTTGGTATCAGGGCTTGCCGACAGAATATAGTTAATAAGAGAAAGGCGAGTACTGAATTAAAGAACAGCCCTGTTAAGGTTTTTAATGCAACAAGGAACAGAAGACTCAAGAAAAGAATTAGTAATGTATGTAAAATACCACATGTGAACTATTAGAATTAATCGTAAAAGATTAGAAAACTCTGGGAATGAAGACAAGAAAGGCAAATTACAAAACAACAATGTGAGAAAGTTTATAAACCCATAGGTATGTTAGGATATTCTGCATGGAAATGTTTATATAGGTTTATACTCCAGACTTTGCAGGATTTTCTCTCAAGTGAAGAATAGTTTTGGAGGTATAAAGGGAAGGAAAGAGGAATCTGGCAAAACATTTTCTGGGAATGTGTGACATTAACTGAACAGTTGAAGAACATAATAATAATAATAATAATTTGCATTTATCATTTATGTATTAATTAGCATTTGTTTACCAGGATAGACTGACTGGGCTGTAATAACCCCTTTTCAGCAGAGGCGCAGGAAGAAAAGATTTAACTACAGAAAAAAATGATATTTGCAGTAGTTGGTTACATTTAATAATGTATTATTGAAAATACAATGACATTTGACATTACATGATGCAAAAATCTATACATAAAATAAGGACATTGAGATTGCATAATTCCATAATGCATATGCATACCACACTTGCAGTTGGAAATAAAAACAGTGAAAGAGCATTTAAATGCAGTGGTTGTTGTTAAAGGTATATAGTTACAGTGTAACAGTCAGACAATTAAGCAATAATCGATGACGTGGTGTGGTATATTGAAGATTTACCCATGGTTGGTGTGGTTTAATAATGAGGCCGAAACCAGAGTGATTAAATAAAGCCAACCATGGGTAAATTTCAATATACCACAACCACGGAGTCAGTTATTGCTATTATACAATGACATTATTTAAGAAAAAAATACTTACTTTTCTTAAATAATGTCTTTGTATAACGGCGCATTACTGTTCTGCTGGTTGTGGTACACTGCTTCCTTGTTTTGATGTTCTGAGCTTGCGTATGGGACTTGTGTCCCACGCATACCCAGTACTTCAATGCTTTGAAACGGAAGCAACTGAGAAAAGAAAGTCTCCATTGCTCCGTTTTTTTCTTTTTTATTTGTTAAAAAAAAAAAAATGTTTTTAGCACGCACTTTATACCAACAGAAAAAAGTCCGGGCAACCAGTCCTTTTTCCGTTGGTATATTGTGGGATTTACAACAGGCACACTGGCTAATCAGCATGCACGTTTTGGAATATTAATGGGGGGGGTCATTGTATAATTCAAAATATCAAGGTACCATGCAACACAGACTGGAAGTATCATGTGAATTAATAAAGAAACAAGAGAGTTGTAGTAAGAAAGAAGGACCAGACAAAGAAGAGTTGAGGGTGGATTTGTGATAGTTCCACTCCATATATCAACAAAGACAAGTGAAGATTTTTCATGTCTCAATCTGTTTTTATGTTCGTTTTAACAGTTTGTATCCGATTTAGCAAAGGCTGTTAAGGTTATATTAGTAATTGCAGTAAATCACTGTACTGCATTTACCACTTAAGTGATCTATTTGTTGGTATTAAACCAAAGTTTTTTTTCTTAAGTGTTGAATCACAGCTAGGCTAGTTTAAGACCTGTGTTTGGTTTAAGGCTGTTCCAGCCCAGTTAGTTAAAGAGCTAAGCATCTAAAAAAGTTTCCACCTTAAACCTAGACCATCTGTTGTTCTCTCCCCCTTATGATCATTTCACAGCATAATTCCCTCACTTTCCTTGTTTATTGCCTACTGTGAGTAGGCACATATGTATCATTCTACAAAAGAAAATCCCCTTAAAGTTAAGCTATTTAAATATATTTGCCCTCCTATTCTATTCCTTAGAAAGAGAGTGAATATAGAGTGCCCACCAATTCTGTTTGTTCTGCTGTTTTAAATTTAATGGCTCTTGAGTTGCCTGCCTTTATTATAAGTTTACCTTTGGTAGTTTCTCCCGGTCTCTTCCTGTATGCTCATATTAAAGAATAATGAAGGATTAAATTGGGAAGTTATTTTCTTTTTTCCTGTAAACGCCTTAACACTAAATGAGAGGGAAAATGTACTTAATAGTTTCATGTCTGTTGCCAGCCTTCTAGTACTAGGTGTCCTGTAACACTGTACACTCTACTTTATGCTCACAAATGATGAACTTCTACTCATAAGTAGTCATTCCATAAGTGAGAGGTGCAAATTCCTAATTAATCTGGAAGTTTCCCACTTGCCTATAAACTTTCCCTGTGAGTCTCACCTCTACCACAATGCTTCTCTAGAATTACCATAATGTCTTATGCTGAGGCTGGAAAATAATCTTTTCTGGAATCTCATAGAAATAACAAGATTAAGTCTCAACAAAAATCATGCCACTCATTCCCCTCATGCATACCTCCCACGAAGAGCCACCCTGAGCAAAACTACTTCAACTGTATTGCTTAGAATCACAGCTGCAATACAAATGTCATAGTGATAGGTGACTCAATCATCAGGCCCACTGACTCATCACTCATAAGGCTGGATAAGGAGAGAGTTATAGTGAATTTTCTTTCAAGTGCCAGGATCTCCCTAAAGACACTAACTCTTGACAAGTACAACTATGATATGGAACTGGTGCATGTAGGAGTGAATGATCTTGAGATTTACATCCCTGAGGGATATGCAGAGAGATATTAGAACTTTCCAGGCATATTACAAACATAGGTAAGACACTAGTCCTGAGTGGAAACATTCCTTCACCTCGAATGATGCCTAGATACAAAGAAAAGATAATTGACTTCAATAACTGGTTAAATAGATGGCGTCATTCCAAGAGGATCCAGTATGTGTCAGAATGGGATGAAATGTCCGACAGTCCAACTTACTGCCCCAATTCAAGGCTTTTGCATACTGGCTAAAGACTTTCACTGCCATCCCCTAGTACCTTTTTATGGTGGAGTCTAGTTGATGGTCATTCCAGTGTAACTAACATATCATTCCCAAAATCAGAAGTCTAAACAATAAATTACCCAATCTTGAGGCACTCCTACATTTAGAAAACATCCATATCTGTGTAGTTACTGAAACATGGTTAAAATGTAAACATAATTCCCCCTCTATACCCGGTTTTTGCACATTTCATGCTTTCAGGCCCAATGGTAACTGTGGTGGTCTCCAAATTTGTAATTGAACATATTACCTCCAGGCAGATCACTAGGGACTACAATGACAAAAATCAAAATAGTACTTGCAGGCAAAGGTCAATAAAATTACAAACCAAGCAAATTGTAAAAAAGAGAATCTCAATCATCATGGTAGAACATACAAAACCTTTAATGCACATAAAAACAACAAAAAAACTGCATATAGCCACTTCATCAGACCATATAAGATACAAATAAAATCCATTCCTAAATATTAAACAAAAACCAATAATAACAAAAAGAAGTCACATGTTAAAAGTATCATCTGACGTAAGACCTCTCATTCATAAAACTCATTCACTGATGGTTAAAACAAATCAGTTCAATGAGCTACACCATGTGTTTTAAGCACTGGTTTTAAAGAGATACTCATTCAAACCTGAGCTTCTATTTGCTTGTAAACTCATGATCCATTTCAATTCACTATATTCAGTTCTGTTTCTATGATCACCACTGTGATGAAAGGAGATACTGCCAGCCCAGTTAGCTGGAATTTTGTAAATAATTATATGTCATTTGTGAATATTAGCATGATCTATATAAGATGCTTGTGTTACAAATGTATTAGAACTGTATGTCATATAAGATGGTTTGTACAGACGTGCTGAAGATATATTTTGTACAGTGCTTGTGCTTGAAATGTATCCACAGTGTACCCTACTGGAAAAGAACAGAAATGTACATGCACTACTGTAACTATTTAAATATATATTTTAACAGTGGAAACTAGAATACAGGAGGTTAACTTCAGAAAAAATAGCTGAAATTAAATTACTTTATGGCAGCAAGGAGACACAATGTCTAAAACTAGGGAGCTTTCTGTATTTCTTTAAATGTGGAAGAATGTAAATTGTTTTATGATTTCCACCATCTACCAAAAGATCTGAGGACTATGTATTTTCACTGGTAGATGCTAAATGCTACCAGCTGCCATCAATGGCTGTTTTGGGGCCTGGGAACTAGGAGTCAGATGACAAGAAATGAAGTCATTCTGCAAGTTATCCCAGCAGTAATATTTGAGATATTAATTTAAGAAGTCTCTTAGATAGAGACCCAGCATTCTGTACCCTGTCTTTGACCTGACAACAACTAGAGAAGATCCATTCACCACATCTGCCTTGCTCTGAATAAGTAAGTCTAAGGAACAGTATAATTCTCTTAGATAGAGTCAGGAATATAGCAAAACATAATTTAGATGTTTTTTTTTCTTTATTTATTTGAGACTGTCCTGCAATGTTGTTTTAAATATTTCCTGTGATTTTGAACACAGATGTCATTGTAAATATATATTTAGTATTGCCTTGTCTTTTCATTATTTATTATTAAATATGTTTAAACATTTCATTGTGGCTGATCTGTCTAGAGATATTTAAGTTCTAAGAGTACGTGCATATTTATTTGGTGACACTGTGGGCCACTCCTAATAGTCTTGCTCTTGGGAAAACTACCATTTGTATTGATAGCAACATTACACAGTAAGATTTGACACCTTTGTTAAGGGCCTTAAAGTAGCTGATAAGGGGCTCTGGTGGCACTGATAACTACCTTATAGTCTGGGCAGAAGGGGGCACAGCTAGTAAACCTGTGCCAGCCTT
Source organism: Protopterus annectens (assembly GCF_019279795.1). NCBI lineage: Eukaryota > Metazoa > Chordata > Ceratodontiformes > Protopteridae > Protopterus > Protopterus annectens. Next base: position 1,129,349,933 of record NC_056737.1, read on the forward strand.
TCCCAGGAGTGTGTGTGTGTGTGTGTGTGTGTGTGTGTGTGTGTGTGTGTGTGTGTGTGTGTGTGTGTGTGTGTGTGTGTAAAACAAATCTCCAAGAGTGTGTTTGTCAGCTACTTGGTCAGGGACATGAAGCACTGGTTGGGCAGAGAGAGTGTTGGAGGACTTGGCTTGGAACCCTGGCTAAGGACTCAACTCTATAGCTGTGCCATTTGGGAGTCTTATTGGGGATCTGGAGAAAGAGGGAGATACCAGCCCCAGACTGACTGTGGTCTCTGTGTGCTCTTAAGGGAAATTGCACTTGATGCAGAGAGCTGCATCGGGAAGTACTGTGTGTGCACCTGTCATCCTCTCAGTGTATGTCCCCCACTATTGCCAGTGGTGAGGATTGAGGTTCCTTGATTACTGGTTCAGTGGTGGGGCATCACAGCCACCTCTCAAATTTTCATACACAGTTTCAAGGACAGCAAACTTGAAACAATGGTTAGAACCATATTCAATCATTTGTTTCATTAAAGGATTGGTGGTCTTATTATTTCTAACATCACCCATATCTATTTTAGCATTCCGTTCGTCTTACCCACATAGTAAGAATTACATGCTTGACATTGTGCATAGCAAATTACATTAACACTCTTACAATCTGCATAAAATCCAAACTCGATCCTATAATTAAATATTGGATGCTCAATGTAAGTAGTTACCCAGATAAATTTACAGACACTGCACGAACAGCAGGGAAATGTGCTGGTATGATCAGAGCAGTTTGAAATAGTACATAAACGTTGTTTATAGCATAATTCACATTTCAAGAATCTGCTATTATGAAAAGAAAACTTTGGTTCAGGACCTAATGGGTCCCTTAATTTCGTGTCAGCCATAAGAACTGGCCAATTCTTTCTGACAATGTCACATAGAGCACATATGTAACTAGAATAAGTTAAAGCCACCCAAGGGTTCCTCTCATATCTGGGGGAATGAGGATGGACAGTAGTATCTGCACTCTCTGCAAAAAAAGGTTTAGCAACAGTGCCTCTAAGTGCTCGTACTTCAGCAACAGTTTTAGAAATGTCAACATAAGAATATCCTCTGGCAATAAAATCATTCGACATTGTGCCTAATGCTTCTTCTGCAGAATCATCTTCATTGTGCAGTCTCATAGTTCTAACAAATTGCCCCTTCATTACATTTTTGAGACATGCTTCAGATGCATACTAGTCTTATGCAAGATATTCTTCTTCTTATAAGATTTCTTAAATTCACCTAGTGCATTCTTACTAACAGATACATCCAAAAAGTCAGTTGTTGTATTAGAACTTTTTTATGTAAACCTGAGAAAATCAGTGGCACTATGTAGGTAATCAACAAAACAAGACAAATTACTAGCAGTGCCTCTCCAAATTAAAAAGATATCATCAACAAAACGTCTGTAATAACTACATTCAACAAATGGATTATTGCTATAAATGGATTCACGTTCCCATTGTGCTAACAGTAAATTGGCATATAAATTTGTACAAACTGTTCCCACTAAAACATCAATTCGTTGAAGATAATAAACATTTTCAAAAATAAAAACTTTGTTCTCCGAAATAAGTTCAAGAAGTGACCTTACTGGTGGAAAAGTCACTGCAGGTAGAGAGGAATGATCTAACTTTTTAATGCCCACATCATTGGGTATAACAGTAAACAAAGAGTTGATATCTAGAGTAACAAAAAGCAGATTCTCTCCATGCTCTAACATGGTGTACCAGGCATATAAATCAAACAAAAAGTTCTCTGTATCTTTAAGACCACTGGGAACTCCATCCAGTATAGGATGTAGTGCTTCCTCAACATATATCGAGAGTAATTCAGTAACCCAGCCTCAACTAGAGACTATGGGACAAATAGGGGGTCCAGCAAGTTGTTATGTACTTCATGCAGTCGATAAAGAACCAGAACTACAGGATGTTCAATGGAAAAACAGTTATACATGTCTAATGAGATGAGGCCAGTCATGTGCAAATCATAAATATAAAAGTCAACCTTGCTAATCAGCCATTCACTTAATATTTATGTAAGTGCAAATAAGTAGACTCATCTTGTAGCATACTGAACATCTTAGCCAAGTAATGTTGTCTATCAATGAGAACAATCCCCCCACCTTTATCAGCTAGACGTATCTCTATGTAGGGGGTCTCACATAGTGTCCTAAGAGCCTCACATTCATCATAGTTCAGATTATAAAACAAAGACTGGTGCTTGCCTGACAACATTTTTCGTATGTCATTCTCACATAAAGTATTAAAGACATCAACCAAAGTATGTATGTTAGGTGTAAAAGAACTCAGCTTCTTAAAGATTTTCCTACTGAACAAACCTTGTTGTGGAAACATTAGACCCAAAGCAGCATTCCTGGCAAACTGTTAAGGTCTATAATAACATATGTAGTATCAGATCTCTTAACAGGTATGAAAGAAAGCCTTTATTTTTTATGAATGTGAGGTTTTATGTCAGATGATCCTTTTAACATGTGCCTTGTTTTTTACTGTATTTATTGATTTTTGCTTAATATTTAAGAATGGATTTTATTTGTATCTTACATGGTCTGATGAAGCAGCTATATGCCATGAAAATGCTTACTGATTTTTTTTTTGTTGTTTTTCTCTGCATTAAAGGTTTTTGCACATTCTACCATGGTGGTCCAGATTCTCTTTTTTACAGATCACTGGAGACTCACAACGTGAACTCATTGAACTAAAGATCACAGAAAGAAGGATAAATTATCTATCTACAGAACACCTTCTTTATCCCTGATGACCATGTAGCATATTATTAGCATCAGTGGCTCAACAGGTAGCACACCTCACCTTTGGAGCAGAAGGTTATGGGTTCAATTCCCACACCAGGCAGATCAGTTGCTGACACTATAGTGTTGTACTCCTGAGGGTGTGGTCTCTCAAATGAGACATTAAACTGATGCTCCATTTGCTTGAGTTGGTGGTAGCTCAGGTGGATGTAAAAGATCCTACAGCAGCTATCAAATCGAATAAGGGAAGTTCCTTGATGCCTGGCCAAGTTTCTCCTAGCAGTATACATACATACATACCACCTTGGGTCTCCCTTGAAAGGATGATATTAGTCTAGTGAGACTAACCCAGTCAACAAAGGATAAATAAAATGTAAGATTCTTCAGTGTTCTAAATGCTCTCTCTTTTAGCAAAAACTCCCTTATTTTGGGTTATTCTAACTATCCTTCAATAAAATAGGACACATATAGCTCCAATGTTGGATATGCCAAAATTCCTAGACTTAATAAACAAAAATTCCCTTGAGCAGCTAGTAAATAAATCTATTAGAGGCAGAGCTGGATCATGGTCAAATGGGTTCATAGGCAGAGTAATGAATCAGCCCCCCCCCCCCACCAGCCATTCCAGTATCCCATTATTTGGCTGTTTCTCCCCAGTTACCATAAACACTGTTCAGACTTCTCAGGGTGCATACTGTTTTCTGTTTTACTTCTACAGTGATTATTTGGATTTAATTTAAAACTTTTATTTCAAATTTTATAGCACAAACACTAATAGACATTTGCTAAACAACACAATACAATGAAAACAGACGTAGCATTATAACTTCTCTGCTTCTGAAACTCAGACTGATTGAAGCACTGAAACCCACATTCAAAGAAAATGCATCTGACCAGTGGTGGATAAAGTTTACATCTCTGGGCTGTTTTCATATCATAGGCTCCTTGCACACATTTTAGAGCCATGCATACATACATAGTTATGTCAAGAATCTAAATGGCAATGCACAGATCTGCTCTGAGCTACACCAAAATGGCATTAAATATACTGATCCCAAGGATATTGCCAATATCCTGGCAGATTGATTTAGTGCCAACTTCACCCCCCTCTCACCCCCTAAAGGTGTGTGCTACATGAACTACAAAATTAACTGGCACCTCACCTAAGTGTCATGTTTAATCATAGCCTCACTTCAGGCTTCATGCCCACTGAGTGGCAGACAGCTACAGTTATCCCACTCCACAAGGAGGGATCCACCTTGGATCCTGGGAACTACCGTTCCATCAGTCTGACGAGCCTGATCTGCAAAGGCATGGAACGCATTATCATGGAACTTATAAACAAAGACATTGGCAACCTTCAAACACTGGACCCCACTCAGTTTGTGTTCATGAAGGGCTGATCTTGTCTCCTGAACCTGATTGACTTCTTTGAATTAGTCTCCAGAGCTGTGGACGACAGTAAGGAGGTCCACACAGCCTAGCTGGACCTTGCCAAGGCCTTCGACACCATCTCTCATGCTGGAATCATAGATAAACTTACTAAGCTGGGCATAAATCCCTACATCACTCGATGAGTTGCCAACTGGCTTACTGACAGAACCCAGACTATAAAAGTAGCTGACTCCAAATCCAGCTCCAGACAAGTGACAAGTGGAGTACCTCAAGGTTCAGTCCTGGGACTGCTCTTGTTTGGCATCTACTTCTCTGAAGTATAGGCCAACACTAAGAGACTCTGGCTAACAAAGTTCGCAGATGGCTGCAAACTGGGAGCCATTATTGAATTCCCCAAATGATGTGGATATTCTACAAAAGGGCCTTACAGAAACAGATGCTTGGTGCCAGAGCCATGGGCTCAAGCTTAATGCCAAGAAATGTATAGTTATCCCCTTTGGGAAAAAACATGTACCCATGAATTACCACATAGGCAGTACACTAAACACCGAAAGTGTGATGAGAGACAGAGGGACACAGGTGGAAAGTGGTTTCACCTTCGATAACCACATTGCCACAACAGTCAGGAAATCCTTCTATGTGGCACACCTCATCACTAAGAGCTTTTCATCCAGATAAAAGGAGGTCATTGTCCCACTGTACTCATCCCTCATTAGACCCATTATAGAGTATAATGCCCCATTTGGTATGTACCTCACAAGACATCTGCAACAGCTGGAAAGGCCGCAGAAATACCTCACTAAAAGAATCACAGGCCTAAAGCAGATGCCATATGCTGACCATCTAAAAAAACTCCAGCTATACAGTGGCATATCGTCTACTCAGAGGTGATCTCTGCTTAACATACAAAGCCATGTCAAACCCTGAGCTGTTGGACATGCTCCACTTAAAAAAATCCCAATCCCTCAGAGCCACATGCTCCAGGGATCTACACCTTGTCATCACAATGAACAAAACATGTTGGAGGGACAGGTTCCTGACCCAGAGACTCCCCATATTCTGGAATAGACTGCTCATACATATCAAGCAGAGTGCCTCCTTGGCCCTTTTCAAAAGGAACATTGATGATTGGTTGGGAGATAGGAAATTCACCCCGGGGATCATGTCAGTCACCCTGCTAGACAGAGGTCCAGGGAAGTAAATATTGTGGGAAGAAATATCCAGGGAATTGTTATTGTTAGGCTTGTATATGCCCTAGGGCTGATAGCCTAGTACCAACCTATGAACCTATGTGTTCTTTGATTCACATTCCTGATTGTATTAAATTATATTCCTTATATAATACAGCTCTGCTGTGTTTTAAATTTGTAATTTTTAACATTTTTTCTGTAAGCAATGAAACAAAATATATATACCAATAATGACAATTCAGAATACTTCAACAATAAAAGTCTACTCAAACTTCTGTCATTACAATCCACAAATATCAGTCAATATGCACAATCTCTGCAGAAGTAAAACTCATCTGGATAATTCCACATTAAAGACATCTGTATATAATGAAGAGTTTGCTGCGAGCAAACAGCTTTATAATTTAGTGTTTCATCTACAAATTCAGTCCCTTCTGCCCTTGAAGAATAAATTGTCTAAGTTACATTAAAAATGACAAGCTGCTAAAATTGTAATAGGGAATGGATGGCAAACTGACAACAGGTTCACAGTTATAAGGCATCTCATCCAAAGGAGGACATACTCAAGACTGCAATGCCCCACCCCACTTAACGTATAACACACTATCAGCCATCCATCTACATGCTGTGGGAGTAGAACCCACAGCCTTCTGCACCAAAAACAAGGATGTTACCTGTTGTGCTACTAAAAATCATTTTAAATTTCTTAGCACAATAATGATACCATTTGCTAAACAAAAGTTACACATTATAAACAGACTTAGCATGAGGAGCAGTAAACTTCTCTTCCTTTGAAACTCAGTTCACACTTTTGAAATATTAGCACTATTAAGTAGAGACATGGACAGAATAAGATAATGTGAATTAATATACAGCTCCTGAAGTAAAAAATGTCTATAACTCTAACTATTGTCATTATTTATCAAATACAGTTCACCCCTTTTCTCCAAGAGTCACTAGTTTTAAGAGGGACAGATCAAAATTTGAGTCAAAGTCAGGGACATTTGAAAGGTATGCACTTGACACTCAAACTCCTTGAAGATGCACCTGAAACTAACAGCTTGGTGGTTGGGATAGATTAGGCTTGTTTTCTGCAACTAAGGTACAGGGTTTGAGCCTGAGCTAACGACCTGCTGTACCTACATGGGGCATCACACACACACACACACACACACACACATACATACACACACACACACACACACACACACACACACACACACACACACACACCTTACTTTGCTGAAGAAGGATCCGGTCCATTCATTGCAGAAGCAGCAGAAGGAATATCTTCTTGTATTTAAAGTCCACGCATGAGGTAAGGAAGAACAGGAGGTGTGTGTGATAACGTATGCACAGATGTGCATACAAGACACAGAAGGCATTCTTAAAGAAGAACACCTTTAAAATAAAAACATTTTTTTTTGTTATTCTTAAAAAGTAAACAAGACAGCCCTCATCAAGCAGGCTCTTCTTAGCCAGAGTGGAGCCCCTCATAGTCAGTGGGCCATAGGCGACTATCTTGATCGCCTAGTGCTGGATCTGGCTCTGTTAGAAGGCATAAGATTCTTGACATGATTCTTGCAAATATAGCCAGTTTGCACTACTTCTCTGGTATCTCCTTCTCCTGTGAAGTCTAACCATAAACCTATGACCATTTTGTTTAAACTACCAAAAGCTTCTACAACGAACTCCACTGAATTTAAGGACAACAGACATACCAACCTCAACTTACTATGTGACGAAATATAAAAATTTACTTATGAATGCACCTCCACAGAACTTAATGCAGAAGCAAGCTTCAGTAACAAATTCTACACCCACTTAGAAAAAATGCATAAAGCAAACAATCCCTGCAGATCCAGGTATCATGGGAAATTTAAGAACAAACCAGCAAGATGGTCCACAACCATGCATAAACTATACACTAAAATAAAGAAACTCCATAAATTATTAAGTACATCCAACACCCTTCTTCCAAGAATAATATAAAAAGCGTCACAAAAAACTGAAGAACACTATCAGGTCCACTAAAAGAGTCCATGAACGTACGCTGGCCTCTTAAGCCAAAAATAATTATGAACACTTCTTTAAATGCGTTAAAAGACTAACAAAATCCCACATTATTCAAAACCGATTCATAATAGTTCCTCCTATTCTGACCCAACTGACATTAAAAATATCTTTGCAAACAAATGTAGTGCTAATTTTACCGCTGAGACTCCTATTCAAAGCTTTTGAATATCTGAATCCCTTACTCTCCCAAATATCGGTAAAGAACATTTACTGAAAGTGCTAACCAAAACCCAAAATACTTCCGCCATGGGACCTGACAATATACTGGGGTGTTTAATTAATAGTGTTAATCATCCCTTGCAGACACACTCCCCAAACTGTTTAAGTTTAGCTACTGGTTTTGTACCTGATAACTGGTGCACAGCAGTGGTGATGCACTTCCATAAGGGTGGCCTTACAACCAACTCATGAAATTACAGACTTCTCAGCCTTACAAGCCTCTTTCATAAAGCAAAGGAACATAGTATAACTGACCTCATAAATAGTCATATCAAAACTCTAGTTAGACTTGACCCCAAACAGTTTGGCTTTGTGAAGGGTAGAACCTGTCTATTTAAACTGATAAATTTCTTCAAATGGGTTACAAAAGCTGTAAGCATTGGTCACACAGTGCATGTCGCATATCTTGACCAGGATAAGAGCATTGACACCATTCCCCATGATGACATCATACAAAATCTAAAACTCAACCCATTTGTGGAAAGATGGATAGCAAACTGACTGAAAGACAGAACACACACAGTGCGAGTTGCAGGTGCCTCATCAAAAAGTATAAAAGTGACCAGTGGTGGCCCTCAAGGCTCAGTGCTGGGACATCTCCTTTTTGGTATTTACTTATCAGATCTCCAAGCAGAAAGCCAATACCTCTGGTTAATATAGTTTGCAGATTATTGCAAATTGAGAGTTATTGTTAAGACATCTAGTGAGACCTAAACCCACTAGACTGAACTAGCCCTAGTAAGATCTTTTCTTTATGTACTAAAAATGGGCTCAAACTAAAGTATCATCACTTTTTGAAGGTGATCCCTCCTCTCATTATACTTTCCGAAAAACACACCTCTACAAAATGAAAATGTAGTTAGAGATATAGGAAACTGGGTTGATAGCACCCTCTCGTTTATCCATCTTATAACAACAGTTATTAGGAAATTCTTTGATTTAGCCCTGCTAATTGTCTAAGGAATATTATCAAGGTCTACAGAAGTAATTACTCCCTTATACGTAGCACTGATTTGGCAATTTACCAAGAATAATGCTCCCTTTATGATGAATCACTCTAAACATGATAAGCAATATGAAAAACTCCAAAGGTTCCTAACCAAAAAAGATCACAGACCTAATGTCTCAAAAGAGGCTGGAAGCACCTTTTATTCTGTGCCTTACAAACTTCTGAGGTGAGATCTCTGTCTTGCTTACCAGGCCATTACAGAACTAAGTGGCCTAGTGCTCCTGTATCTCTGCAAGTCCTGTATCTCCACCGATACTAGAAACAGAGACCTAAATCTTCACCAGCAGATAAATAAAACACAATAGAGGGACATGTTTATAACCTAGCTCCTCCCAAGCAGTACAACTCACTATCTTCCTTTAAACAAAAATATTGATGACTGGATAGGTATCCACAAATTTACTCCAGGACTGACCAGTATGTCTCTCCTACAGAAAGGAGGTTCTGCCTGAGGGAGGGGCTGGCAAAGCAATAGTAATAGTGGGAGATTATGTGGAGCAGTTATGGAAAAACAAGGTTAGACAGGTGAATTACAAGGCATTAGACATGTATCCCTTAAATGCTAGTTTAGTTGTACTAATTAGATGAAGTGCAACTAATCTAGCATCTAAGGGATGCCAGTTGAGCTGTACTAACCAGGTGAAGTGCATAACCATGCATCCCTGAGATGCTAGTTTAGTTGTACTTTAAAAGGTCTAGTGTGTTCATTTTGCTAGAGTTTCAAGGGAATAAAGTTCTAGATTTTGGAGACATATGTGGAATACAGGATTTGTGGAGGAGGTTGGCAGCAAATTTTGCTACTTTACTGTATCACTGTTCCAGGAGATTTGTTTGGGCAATTTGTAGGTTTATCAATATGGAAGATGGCTAGAGAACGGTTGGTATGAGGAAAGATGACTCAATGTGTTTGGCTGCGTAGAGAGAGCCAACGTTTTGTGTATTTTTGAACTGTTAGCTTTATTTGAAAGTCAGTTTTTTAGGTTTTCATCAATTGTGTTTCCCAATAGTTTGGTATGGGTTACTACTTTAATTTTAATGTAGTTGGATAAAGTTAGGCAAAAATGAGATTTTTGTTCAAATAGAAAAGGGAGTTATTATAATGTCAAGGTACAGTAAAACCTTATTAAGTTTAATGTTATTGGCACCCAAAAAAAATGTAGTCCTACAAAAGTGGAATACTATAAAATAAATAAAAGTCTTAGAAATGGGATCATTGCAAGATGAAGTGAGTACATTTCATAGACATTAAATGATGGATTTGAGAACATTATACACAAATTAATACTTAAATCGACGAGTAAAGTAAGTAGGGCAGTACGAACTGAAATATATATGAGTATATTATAATGTATGTAAGTAAAGAATGTAATTATGATTCAGCCTGCATGCATAATGCATGTGCATAATAATGGAAATGATGCAGAGGTATGTGATCTCGTGTTGTAAATCAATAATGTGATGAATAAATAAAGTTGCTTCAAAACAAAAATAATTGCCAGACATTATACTGTTGTATTCAGCATGAGTTTGGTCAAGTATTCAGCAAACAGTGATGTTATAAAAGTTTGGTGCTACTGGCCATTCTTAATGAACACCCATACCAATGTTGAAGAAGTCTGATCACATGTTGTCCATATTTACCTTGCTTTCAGTATCTAAATGAAGAGCTTCAAGTCTGTTGATCATCTTTCTTTCTATGCCTATTGTTTTCAAAGACTTTTCCAGAGATTAGGACAGAGTGAAATACTGTGGAAAAGTTTAAAAAAGATGAAGAGAGTGGTCAGTTGTGCTTTATACTTATTTTCAAGACCCAATGAACAGTAAATACCTGGTTGGTGCACTCTGGCCTTCTGTGAAACCATATTGTTCATTCTGTTGTATTGATCTGATGAGAAGTTGTAATCTCTTACTTCTTTTTTTCTGATTTTTCTTTCGGCTGTTCTCATTAGGGGTCGCCGCAGTGGATTATCTGCTTCCATTTCTTCCTGTCCTCTGCATCTTGCTCTGTCACACCAACAACCTGCATGTCCTCTCTCACCACATCCATAAACCTTATCTTAGGCCTTCCTCTTTTCCTGTTACCTGGCAGCTTCATCCTTTTCCCAATATAGCCAGCATCCCTCCTCAGCACATGCCCAAACCAACGCAGTCTTGCCTCACTGGCTTTGTCTCCAAACCGTCCAGCCTGGGCTGACCCTTATTCCTAATCCTCATCACACCCAGTGCAAATCTTAACATCTTTAACTCTGCCACATCCAGCTCTGACTCCTGCCTTTTTGTCAATGCCACTGTCTCCAACCAATATAACATAGCTGGTCTCACTACCCTCTTGTAGACCTTCCCTTTCACTCTTACTGGTACTCGTCTGTCACAAATCACTCCTGACACTCTTATCCACCCACTCCACCCTGCCTGTACTCTCTTCTTCACCTCTCTTCCACACTCACCATTACTCTGAACTGTTAACCCCAAGTATTTAAACTCATCCACCTTTGCCAACTCTACTCCCTGCATGCTCACCATTCCTGTATCCTCCCTCTCATTCACACACATATATTCTGTCATAGTCCTGCTCACCTTCATTCCTCTCCTCTCTAGAGCATATCTCCACCTCTCCAGGGTCTCCTCAACCTGTTCCCTACTCTCACTACATATCACAATGTCATCTGCAAACATTATACTCCACGGGGACTTCTGTCTAAACTTGTATATCAACCTGTCCATCACCACTGCAAATAAGAAAGGGCTCAGAGCTGATCCTTGATGTAATCCCACCTCCACCTTAAACGCATCTGTCACTCGCACTGAAGATCTCACTGCTGTCACTCTACCCTTGTACATATCATGCACCACTCTTACATACTTCTTTGCCACTCCTGACTTCCTCATACAATACCACAACTCCTCTCTAGGCACCCTGTCATATGCTTTCACTAAGTCCACAAAGACACAATGCAACTCCTTTTGACCTTCTCTGTACTTCTCCATCAACACTCTCAGAGCAAACATTGCATCTGTAGTGCTCTTTCCTGGCATGAAACCATACTGCTGATCACTAATCATCACCTCCCTTCTTAACCTAGCTTCTACTATTCATAATTTCATGCTGTGACTGATCAGTTTTATCCCTCTGTATTTACTACAGCTCTGCACATCACCCTTATTCTTAAAATTTGGTACCAAAACACTTTTTCTCCACTCCTCAGGCATCCTCTCACTTTCCAAGATTTCATTAAACAATCTGGTTAAAAATTCTACTGCCATTTCTCCTAAACACCTCCAGGCTTCCACAGGTATGTCATCTGGACCAACAGCCTTTCCATTCTTCCATTCTTTATCTTCATCTCTTACTGATAGATAATATTAGGATTTCACTAGCAAAAGAAAAAGTGCAGTAATTCCTTGGTATCCATTACATTTTTTACATCCCTTTTTATAAATTTGAATAATGTTAACATTTTGCCAATCTACTGGGACCAATTCTGCTGCTTATGAATTTTGCAACAACTACTCGAATGTTTTTGCACCTGCACTTCCTGTAGTGTTGGAAAGTTCAGCTGGCAAAGGGTTAGTTCTTGCTGCGTGAGTATTCTTCAGCCATTTCATTGATTCCATGATTTCAGTTAATATTGGAGAATTTACCTCTACAATTGTGATGAATAAAAACATTTCAGTCTTTATAGTTGTTTCATTGAACTTGACATCTGGGCTTATGGGGACAGGCAATTGGAAAGCTGTTTGAAGTGATGTTCAGTCTGAATCTTTTATTTATAGAGGAACCATTACTCTCAAAATTTTACTACTTTTTACAAGTTTACTGTTTATTTTTTAAACACCTTTATCAAACAATCTCAAGACAAAGGCACACATACATTAACAGATAAAAACATAAACCATATTAACATTTCACTATTCATCAATAATACATTAGAAATGTTTTCTTTTTAAACAATTATTATCGATTCCAACATTAAATAAATGCAAAACAATATTCTGGATTTATTATTCCTACAATTTCCACTTTTTTTCTATGGAAATGTCTCCTACCATTTTCTAAAGGTCTGACTTACAGTTCTTTTAACTCTATTACAGCATTCAGTACTTCATCTACAGTTGGTTTACACTTTGATTTCAATTTTCTAGTAATTGTTTTTTTATCAGCCACCAAAATTAAACTTAACAAGGCCTTACAAATGTCTAGGCAATTTGGATCCTGTGTTTTAGCTCAAAAAATAATTTCTTTAGTTACACCCATGTGTTCACCCCATATTTCTGACAGAGTATTCTGCAGGGAATTTTTAAAGTCTGCCAACTCATTACACTCCCAAAATATATCTTCCCCATCACACCTTCAATTTTGGCATCTAGTTGAGGAAAAAAATGTCAGAGTCTGTTTGGGGAATAAAAATACCTACACAAACACTTCCAAGCGAAAATTCTAAATCTAGACTTTTTGCATATTTAGGAGTCATACATATGTCCTCCCATTGTGAATTGCTTATCCAGTCTCTCTTCTCAATCATTTTTAACCTCCACTGATTGGTTCCTACAGTTATGCAATATTTTATATGCCCTGCTAATTGTCCCTTTTTAACAGCAGCTTCTTTCTGTTGTAAATTCAACTAAAAACTGTACCACAGCAGGTCTTTCAATTAGGATTCCCATATTCCCTTATTTTGGCTTATACTTTGATATCAATCCCTGGCAGGGAAGGCAGTCTCTAGCCTGCAGTCCAAATGTTTTCTTGGCCTCTTCCCATTCTGTTATCTTTCCTAGTTATTTGCTCCTAATCCCTTGGTTCCTTTGCCAGTTTTCTCCAGTAAATTCCACACCCCTCTCGCCTATTCTCTGCATCCCTAATTGCAGTTATCCCTAATGGCAAAATCTCATTTCCTCATTCTCACATTGGCTTAGTTCTTAAAATGCTTGTTGCTGCATTATGAATATAATATTCTGTATGGCTGCTATAATTCTTCTTAAGCCTCTGCATCCAAAATCCCACTCTCTCATTATTTCTTGAACTCTCCCCTTGCTTCATCAGCACCCCTTTCCACTTTAAATTATAATCTTCTGCTTGCATTATGCATATGATCCTTAACTGCATACCTCTAAAATATTCCTTCAAATGAGGTAATCCTAAACCACCTTGTTTTTTTGGAAGAATCAGCTTATCCTGTTTAACTGTTAATCCAGACTCCTAAATGTTTCATCTTATTGCATTCCCATAAATATGGGTATTGCTGGACCAATTCATATGTGGGTACATGGTTTGCCACTATAGACTTTATCTTTTATCTCCCAGAAAAGCATGAAATTATCTTAAAATGTTCCACAACACCAAAATGTCCCTTTCTGGATTTATAAAGCATAAAATAATATAATTTGCATATAAAGCTAAGTTTTCTTGATTACCATACTAGGTATAGCTTTGAATTTGAGAGTCATTTATTTTGTTTGCCAGTGGCTCTAAAGATAAAGCAAATAAAGGGGAAAGACGATAATCATGCTTGGTTCATCTAGACAAACACAACTTGTCAGAGAGGAATCCTCCTACCTTAATTATGGTCTTTGACCCTTCATATATATCCTCCTAATTTACATTGTTTGTCTATGAAGAAATGCAAATGCTTCCATGGCTCTACTTACAAAATCCCTGCTGACTCTAATCAAATGTATTCTCTGCATTAAAACCCACCAAGAATAGCAGCATTTTATTACATTCTATTTCCCTCTGGATCACCGTTGTTCTATTAATGTTGTCCAATGTCTGCCTCCCCTCCAGAAAAGCAAACTGATCCATATCTATAAATTTTCACAAGATATTTGCCATTCTCTTGGCTAGCAGTGACAAAAACATTTTAAGATAAGATAAGATAAGATTCCTTTATTGTCATTACACAAGTACAACAAAATTTGTAGCAATTCTCCTGAGGTGCAGTCACATACAACAAATATGGATAAATAAGAGAATACAATTTGATAACAAACATTACAATATAATGCAATGCAGTAACAACTAAGTTATTGCACTTGCTTATATTGCACATGAAAGGAATAAGGTAAGGTGCACAGAAATGTAAACATGTACCTTATAGTGTAAATGGCTATTATCTGTACTCAGTGTGAGTGTTTAGCATTGTTCAGTTCACGTATGGCTCTGGGATAGAAACTGTTCTTAAGTCTGTTTGTCTGAGATGGAATGGACCTCAACCATCTGCCAGAAGGCAGCAGCTCAAACAGGTAATGTCCAAGGTGAGAATGATCTTTCAAGATGTTGGTTGCCCTGCTGAGACAGCGAGAACTGAAGAATTCCTCCAAAGAGAGCAACTATCAGCCAGTGATTTTCTGGGCAGAGCTAATGATCCTTTGAAGGGCATTCCTGTCCACCACCAAGTGTTGGCTTACCACGTGGAAATGCAGTATGTCAGCACACTTTCAATATAACAGTAGTAAAAAGACACCAGTAGCTTCTCTTGCAGGTTGTTTTTTCCTGAGTATCCTTAAGAAACGGAGTCTCTGCAAGATTAACCTGGCAAATGATGCATGCATTGAATACAAAAGTTGGAACCAGACATTTAACAAAAAAGTTGTTACACATAAATGGTGGGAAGAATAATTCCTCAAGAACATGATTCTTTCTATAATGTGTTTAAATGTTAATGGTCTCACAGACAAATACAAAGAAAGAAAGAGCAGTGAATTATATTAAAGAATGTAGGGTGCAAGTAAGGGCGGTGCAGTGGTGCAGTAGTTAATGCTGCCACCTCACAGCAAGAGGTTCTCCGGTTCAGTTCTTGGCTGGGGTACCTTTTGTGCAGAGTCTGCATGTCCTCCCTGTGTTCACATGGGTTTCCTCTGGGTACTCCGGTTTCCTCCGACATTCCAAACACATGCATCTTAAGTGTTTCTCCCTGGACCTCCACTGAAAATAGGCTCTATTCCTAGTTGGATTTTCCCGGTCAACAAATGTTAAATAAATAAAGTAGCTATGCTCCAGGAGACACTTGGAAAAAACTGAAATTGTGAATTTGATAAAGAAAGGTTTTCAGGATGGTTATTCATCAGAATATCTGGGGCAAAGTAAGAGAGGCATACTTATATTGATTGCAAGAGGAGCTCCAATAGTAATAGAAAAAAATATAAAAGACAATAATGGAAGATTTATAGTATTGAGGGGTTACTGGCAAGGGACAAGGATTACACTGTCATGTATTTATATTACACTGGAAACTGCTATAATGGAGCTTAAGAAAATTCTAGGAGAAATAATCAGCTTTCAGAAAGGAATATAACTTATAGGTGGGTCTGGAATTTGATTTGCAACAGTGAAGATGTGACTTGGAGCCCAGAAGGTAAAATATAACAAAGGAGAGTAGATTTTTAAAGACATTTAAGAAAACATTTGGCATGGAAGATGTGACTTCAGTACTAGGAGTTCGAAATGAATTTACATATTATTCTCCAAGATACAAAAACTGGGCTAAGTTAGACAGAATATACATTTCACAGGAACATGTGCATTTAATTGAAGGTCTTGATATGCACCCAATGACAATTTCAGATCATGTACCAATAATAACTAAAATAAAAACACAGGGTAATGAAATAAAAATGAGACACTTGGGTTTTTCCACCTATCTGTTGAAAAGAGAGGAATTTAAGAAATGAGTAGTGGAAATCATTCAGGAGCTATTAGAGAACATACGCATTTCCTTTGAAAATATAGCTAGGGTGGTGGGATAAAATTAAAGTGGAATTTAAAAATAGGGTGGAAATGTAGTAACAAGAATTACTTAGAGGGGCTGACAAGTGTCAAAGTAATGCAAAACAGGGGGGATCTCACAGAACATGAAGAGGGGCAACTGCAGAATGCTAAACAGAAAATAAGGGATTACCTCAATAATATGCATGACTTCAGAAAGATTGCTGTTAAGCAACTGTTTTTAATAATAACTCTAGAGTAAAAAAAAAAAAAACTTTTAGCTCAATGACTCAGGTAACAGAAAATAGAAAGGGCTGTCACCAAACGTAGGGAGCCTATAACAAGGAAGATAACAAGGGATCTGCGTCCCTGTTCTCTTGGAAATACTTTGAAAATTCTAAGAAAGTCTGTGTAAAGCAAAGAAATACGGAAATCAAGAAAAGGTACAAATGGAAATGTTTATGGAAGAATTAAATATGCCCAGGCTAGAGGTAGAGAAGGCTCAATTACTAACAGTTAAGGATAATAGGAGATGAGATAAAAATTGTGATATATAACCAATATACAGGAAAGTCCCCAGTAATAGATGGTATTCCTTTGGAAGTTTGGAAGCTAGGAAGAAAAAAAAACTGATAAAGCTCTGGAAGGTTTTGTTTAATAATATTTTAAGAGAAGGAGAAGTACCAACATCCTGGAAGAAAGGTTGTAGCTGTAATACCTAAAGAGGGTAAAGATTCAACAGATCCAGCTTAATACAGGCCCATTTCAATACTAAATCAAGATTATAAAGTGCTTATATCTATAATGTCAAAAAGAATGGCAAAAGTGATGCCAAAATTGATAGATGTGGGTCAATGTGGTTTTGTGGAGGGGAAGCAAACTTTTGATAATATTAGTAAAACAATGATGACCCAGAGGGAAGCAGAATACAAGAAAATACCACTGTTGTTGGTAGGTCCTGATGCAGAGAAAGCATTTGACAGAGTGAACTGGGAGTTTATGAGCCAAGCAATGGAATTATTTGCATTCCCTGAAAAAATGATAAGGTTGATTAGCAGGATATATGAGGAACTGGAGGTGAAAATTAAAATGGGTGGGATCCTCTCGGATAATCTCTGCATGAGAAGAGGAACTAGGCAGGCATGTCCTCTCTCTGCTTAGTTATTTGCATTATACTTAGAACCGCTGGCAAAGACAATAAGGAACTCAATTCAAGATATAATAGGTATGGCAGTCAAAAGAAGCTGGCTCTGTTTGCAGATAACATTATTTTATACCTGACAAAAACAGAAAGGGACATTACAGTGCCATGGAACATATTGATACAGTTTCAAACCTTTTTGTAATACAAAATTATTGAAGCCAAAACAAAAGCAACAGCGGTAAATTATGTATCCATATACGAATTGATTCAGACATATCTATACTTATGGGGACATGATAAAATGAAGTATTTAGAAATATGGATTAAAAATGATACCAATGTGGCAGCTAAGGATATGTGGGAAGAGACTAAATAAAAGATAATACAAAAATTGAGAAAATGGAAGCTCTGTTATATGGATATTGATAGTACGATACAAGCAGTTAAAATGTTTTTAGTCCCTTTAGTCTTATATACACGTCAGGCATATTTTTATTAACCAGAGGAGGAAGTTATGGATAGTAATTAATAAACAGCTGAAGGATTTTATCTGGGAGGGGAGATGGCAAGAGTCAAGTGGGATAAACTTATTCTTCCAATAGAACAGGGTGGACTGGGATTATCCAATTTGAAGGGGTATTTCAGAGCAACACAGTTAAGGCTCCTATACGTAGCACAAGCAGAAAACTATAACACAAAATGGAAAGAGATGAAGAAATGGGGGGAGGGGGCTGAAGAAACAAGGACAGACTGGGATTTTGGATGCAGACCTTTAAGGAGAATAACAATAATCATACAGAATATTATATCCATAAAGTAGCAGAAGATATTCTGAGAACCAAGCCAATACAGGAATAGAGAAAGAAGATTCTGTTGATAGGGGTGATTGCAATTAAGGATAGAGACAACAGGCAAGAGGGGTGGGAGTATATTGGAGAAAACTGGCAAAGGAACCAAGGTACTGGGAGCAAATATGTATCCAAAGAGTGGCGTACAGCAACAGTGGTCCCTCTCCACAAAGGTGGCGCCTCAACGGATCCTGGAAACTATCACCCTATAAGCCTGACTAGCTTGGTCTGCAAAGCTATGGAAAGGATCATCATGGACCTCATAAATAAAGATATTGGGGACCTACAGACACTGGATCCTACACAGTTCGGCTTTGTTAAGGGCAGATCCTGCCTTTTAAACCTGGTTGATTTCTTTGAAACAGTCACCAAGGCCATTGACGAGGGGAAGGTGGTCCACACAGCCTACCTGGACCTCACAAAAGCCTTCGATACAATATCCCACTCGGGCATTATAGATAAGCTCACCAGCTTAAATATAAACCCCTATGTCAGTAGATGGGTTGCAAACTGGCTCAAGGACAGAAACCACATGGTTATAATTGCTGGAGCCATGTCAGACTCCAAACCAGTTACAAGTGGCGTCCCACAAGGCTCAGTCCTGGGACCTCTCTTGTTCGGTATATATTTCTCGGAGGTACAGGCCAACACGGAAGGACTGTGGCTGACCAAGTTCGCAGATGACTGCAAACTGGGTGCCATAATCGACTCTCCAGCCGACACAAGCATCCTCCAAAAGGGTCTCATAGAAACAGACAACTGGTGCCAGAGCCATGGCCTCAAGCTAAACGCCAAAAAGTGTATAGTCATCCCCTTTGGCAAAAACAAAGTGCCCACAAATTACCACATAGGTGGTAATCCATTAAGTACAGAATAAATAATTAGGGACCTGGGGACCCAAGTTGATAGCAATCTCTCATTTGACATTCACGTGGCCAAAGTGGTTAGAAAAACATTTTATATAGCCCACCTAATCATGAAGGGATTCACAACTAGATCAGGGGAGGTCATCGTGCCTCTTTACTCATCCCTCATCAGGCCCATAATTGAGTACAATGCCCCTTTTGGGATGTACCTTGCCAGACACCTGCAGCAACTGGAAAGACCCCAAAAGTACCTCACCAAGATGATCAAAGGGCTCAAACAGATGCCATATGCTGCCCGGTTAAAGAAACTCCAGCTCTGCTCAGTGGCGTAGCGCCTGCTCAGAGGTGATCTGTGCCTGACGTATAAAGCCATGTCCAACCCGGAATTAATGGACATGCTGCACCTCAGAAAATCCAAATCCCATCAAGCTACGCGCTCGAGAGACTTGAACCTCAGCACTGAAATAAATAGGACATGCTGGAGGGACAGATTCATAACCCAGAGACTCCCTTCACTCTGGAATAAAATCCCAGTCCAGGTTAGGCAGAGTCCCTCATTGACTCTCTTCAAGAGGAATCTTGATGAGTGAATGGGAGATCTTGGTTTACCCCAGGTATCACTTCTGTGTCACTGTTAGACAGAGGCACAGTATACTAACCTCGAAAAAGGGCATAGCAAAATTAATTTAAAATGGGTGGCAAAAGCCAAACACACTCTGGCTAGGCTTATAAATGCCCTAGGGCAGATAGCCTAGTATGAACCTATGAAATAACTAGAGAGGGAAAGATAACAGAATGGGAAGATGCCAATAACGTATATGGGCTGCAGTTTAGAGATCGTCTTTCGTATCAGAGTATAGGCAAAGAGAAAGAAATTGGGTGTGGGGGGTCCTAAATAAATGACCAGCACTGACAGAGTTCTTAGTAGAATCTTGAACAGAAGTTGCCATTAAGAAAGGAATAATTAGTAGAGAATACAGCAAAAACTCATCTGGCAGCTGAAGGATTTCAAAGTAAAAACAATTCCAATACCAAAAGGAAACCCGAGGTCCAACATCCAACACTTTATTGTCTTCTTCTAATAAAGTGTTGGACTTTGGACCTCAGGTTTCTGTTTGGTATTGGAATAATTAGTAGAGCATATAAAATATTGCATGATAACTATAAGAGTCAATCAGAAGAGGTTAGGAAGAATTGGGAAGAGAGATTGGATAAGCAATTCACAAAGAAACAATGGAGGGATACATGATTTTTTTGAACTATGATATAGACGTGGAATTGCCTAGACATAGTAAAGTCTTGCTGAGTAATTATGATGGCTGCCAAAAAATCAATAACTAGAATATGGAAATCAAAGTCTAAAACAACTTTATTAGAAGTAACAAAGATAGTAACAGAGATAAAACAACTGGAACTGGGGACTTTAGAAGAGGGTAGGAATAAATTACACAGGAAAAATGGGAAATGTGGGAATACTACATGCAGAAGAGGAACGAGGTTTAAAAGAAGGCAGGATCTGAATAAGCTATGTAATGGTTGACTGACAATGACTGGCTATATTAAAAGTCATAATGTTTGCAGCTACAGTTGTGTTGGCATGGTTTGTAAGATATAATGTTTGCAACTGAGATTGTGCTGTTATGATTTATTTTCATTTCTATAATAAAACTGTAGGATTATCTATGTCACTATGTCACTCATGATAATTTAATAAAAATGTTTCTTGTAATAACAAAAAAAAAAAAAAGAAACGAAATGGAGTCTCTGCTGTGCCTTCTTGATTGCCTCCATGGTGTTTATGGACCAAGAGGGATCTTCTGCCACATATACACTTAGAAACCTGAAGGCAGGAACCCTTTCTACAGTCTCCATTGATGTATATTGAGTTGTGATCTGCGTTGTGCCTCCAGAAATCTCTTATGAGTTCTTTTATTTTGGCAGAGTGAAGGGCAAGGTTGTTCTCAGTACACCATGCAGCCAGTCTTTGAACTACTTCTTTATATGCTGTCTCATCTTCTCCTGAAATAAGTCCAACCACTGTGATGTCCTCTGCACACTTAACTATGGTATTAGTAGAATGAGAGGGGGCACAGTTGTGGTTGTAAAGAGTACACAGAAGGTGGCTCAGTACACAGCCTTGTGGGACACCAGTGTTTAGCCTGAGAGTGGAGGAGGGGTACAGGCCTAGTCTAACTATCTGAGGATGGTTAATTAAAAAGTCTTCAATCCAGCGGCAGATAGGATCTGAGTCCTAGGCCAACCAGTTTAGTTTGTTTGTGTCTTTCGGCTTTTCCCGGTTAGGGGTCGCCACAGCGGAACTCCGGTCCGCTAATGATTGGCAGTTGATTTTTACGTACTGGCTTGCCAGGCCTGACGCACAACCTTCACCGAAGGTACGCCCATTCATGCATGTCTCCATGCAGAAGACGCTCTAGCTGAGAATCGAACCGGACAGCATCTTACTGTGAGGCGACAGGCCAACCAGTTTAGTGACCAGATTTAAAATTGAAATTAACTGATATGAAGCCTTTTTACAATACTGTTAAATGGAACTTTCCCGATCTTTATCACTTTCTTCCAACTAACTTCCAAACTTCAACAGAAATACCATCTGTTCCTGGAGACTTCCCTGTTTATTGATTATACATCACAGTTTTTATTTAATTTCTTCTTATCTTAGCTAATTATTGAGCCTCAGTTTCTTCTAACCTTGGCATAATTATGTTTTCCATAAATATTTCTATTTGTGCCATTTGTTGGTTAGCATTTTCTTCTGCTTTATACAATGTTTTATAAACTTTCCAAAATATATCTAATATGTCTATAGGATCTCTGATTGTTTTTCTTGTCAAAGGCTCCCTATGTTTGGCAACAACTCTTTTATCTTTCACCTGCCTAAGTTGTGCTAGAAGTATGTATGGTCTGGATGTCAACAACAACCTTTCTAAACTCAAGCATATTATCCAAACACTCCCTTATTTCCCTTTAGCGTTTTGCAGTTGCTCCTCTTCTTGTTCTGTCAGATTCCCTTATTTTGCAATAATTTAACTTTTGTCAGCTCCTTTAAATATTCTTGTTTTCTCCAGTAAATTCCCCCTAAAAAATGTGGCTTCTTTGTGACTGGAATATGGGTTCTGAGTAATTCCTGTATTTGTTCCCTAAACATTCATAACACCTCAGTCCCAGCAAATATGCACCCAGCCACCTAGCTGGCCTCTACTTCATTTTCACCAACAACCCACAGGGCAATTTAATCTGCTTTTGTGATTGTTAGACCATTTTGATCAACTAGAACTTTGGAAGTTTTGAGTAAGGCGTTATTCTAGTTGGGATGATTTTAAAGCATCTACAGCTGCTAGGACATCTGGTTGCAGCCTCTGTTTATTCAGCCTGCCCAGTATACACTGCTTTCTGTCCTGTTTTAGCACTCTTAAATACTTTATTATGTTTTTTGCACAGGCCTTTGTATATTTGGGTTCTTTCTTCACATCAGCAAAGGCATGTGTTTTTATGGTGTCCGGCTTTCATTTGCTTGTGCAGTATGGAGCAAACCTGATATGCTACAGAAGAAAAGTTTTCTCTTATTGTTTTACAAGCCAGTTCTGGATCATACCTGCAGTAGATTGGTTGTACAGATGAAACCCTATCTATGACTTCCTCTACACAGAATAAAACTTATATCTCTAGAAGTAACAGCATTTCACTCATAAATAATACAATGTACCACAAACACATCTTGAGGGACAGAGTGCCTAATACTGGCAAATTAAGCCATAAAAATTGTGCAGCTCCCTCTGTCTTTGTGGATGAAAAGGTTTTACAAATGGCAACATGGGCTTGGCTGCACAACCTAACTTTGTCTTCAAATGAACACAGTAAGATGATGATAAATGGTGAAGATCTCACTGGACAAAAATTTTACATTCTTACATAACATCTTTGTTCGATATGCTGCCCAATGGGTGTTCAAACTTAAGCTTATCGTCAGGCGTATATGCACTCTGCCACCTGCATTTTAACTACCATCCAAGCCTACAGTCTCTGGATCACTTACTTGAACCAGGGCTCTTGCGGTATGACATACTTAAGACATACATATATAATGTATGTAATGGAGCAACTAAATTGAGAGCATCAGTCATGGGAAAGAATCCAGATAGCTGGCACTGGTCTATTCAAGGGGTTAGGCCATCAAGGGAATTAGAGAGCCACACAAATTCCTGTCACAAACCAGCTCAATATCAGGTGGATGAAGTGGTGGGAGCCTAAGCATGAAATTAACCCGGTAATGACCTGACCATGAAAATTACTGATGATATAGGTCCACTGTAATAGCACTCAGCTAGAAAAACAGCTGCAAAGAGAATTTATGTATATGACTGTCAGAGATACATTTTATAGCAGAGTGCACACACATACATATACACATTTAACTATGAACCTGTTTGTGCTTATTCACACATACACACTCACATGTTTTCCACTTCAAAAATGGAAAAGTGGAATCTTCCAGTGTATGCATTTGTGGGGTACATAAACGGGTGTACATGTGCTCGCTATGCACGTGTGCATTAGTGTGCACATGTGTATTTGCCTGCTTGAACAACAGAATGTTTGAGATCACTGTCCAAATGCTAATAAACTTCTCCAGTGGGGGGGGTACAGTTGTGTAAGTCAACTTACCGTGACAGTAGATTTTTGAAAGATCACTGCTGTAGTGGCTTTAGCTATATGGGTTATATCTGCTTTTACTGTATTTGTGTTTCTTCCTACTTTATTTTGCTTTTGCCTCTGCTTGAAAGTACTCAATTGTACTTATTCTGCTGCATTTATTACTGCTTAGTAGTAGCCTGATTAAATTGTAACTGTTATTCTAAGCCTTTTGGTTTAAGCACTTGAACTTCAGACCAGTTGTTTTACATTAAGAAGGTTTGTGGTCTGCACTGTTGTGGCAGGACAGGTAGCTTACATCCTTCTAAGTTGGGAAGTGCTGACTGAAGGCTCAGTGTCTGTTATTCTAAATGTGTATTAGTTCTGGTTTAAGCACTTGGGCTTCAGGTCAGTTATTTTACATTAAGAAGGTATATGCTCTGCACTCTTGTGGGAGGAGAGGCTAGATTCTGCCCTTCTGAGCTGCGAATTTCTGGTTAAAGGCTTATTGTGCCTGCTTATTTGAACTGTTTCTTTCTGAAATTGGTGCGCCCTGTTTGCTGTAGCATAGGCTAGATTCAGGCCTGCTGAATCTACCTTTGTTTGTACAACTTGAGCACTGATCCAGGCCATCTTTTTTGGAGAAGGTTCCCCTGCACCCTAGTGGCAGGAGTGTGCAGTTAGAACCTGTCTGATTGAAGTCTGCTGGGACAGGGCTCAGTTTTGAGCTTTTTACTGGTTAATTGGGTAATTTGTTTTGTGTTTCTTCCTACTTTACTACTTTATTTTGTTTTTGTTCCCTGTTCTTAAAAGTACTTAATTGCATTTATTCTGCTGCATTTATTACTGCGTGTTAGTAGCTGATTAAATTGTAACTGTTATTCTAAGCCTTTGGTTTACACACTTGGACTTCAGACCAGTTGTTTTACATTAAGAAGGTTTGTGGTCTGCACTGTTGTGGCAGAACAGGTAGCATACATCCTTCTATGTTGAGAGTTGCTGATTGAAGGCTGTGTCTGTTATTCTAAAGTGTATTAGTTCTGGTTTAAGCACTTGAGCTTTGGGCCAGTTATTTCTCATTAAGAAGGTGTGGTCTGCACTCTTGGAGGAGAGGGTAGAGTCTGCCCTTCTGAGCTGGGAGTTTCTGGTTAAAGGCTTACTGTGCCTCCTTATTTGAACTGTTTCTTTCTGAATTTGGTGCACCTTGTTTGCTGTAGCATAGACTAGATTCAGACCTGCTGAATCTAGCTTTGTTTGTATACCTTGAGCACTAATCCAGGCCATTTTTTTTGGAGAAGGTTCCCCTGCACCCTAGTGACAGGAGTGTGCAGTCATAACTTCTCCGATTGAAGACTGCTGGAACAGGGCTCAGTTTTTAGCTTTTATTGGTTAATTTGTTTAAATAAATGAGTTTGCTCATTTGCTACTATATATAAATATATATACACACACACACACGCACTTTATGCATCGCCGCTTAGTTAAGGTTAAACTATTCCCGGCGCCATAAAGTCTGCTCTTCAAATTTTCCCTTAGAACTAGTCAGTTTTTAGTTTTAGCATTCAAACCTGTTTCTCTGAGCTCAGCATTTGTTCAGAACTCATTGTAAGCACTAAATAAGCTACTAATTACTACAGCACTCAACATTCTTCACTTATCTAGAGGAAAACTATTTTTTACTACTTAATAAATAGCACTTAACCAGGCATGTCTAAGTGTCAGCTCCCAGTGTTTTCTCCTCCACCTGATGAATTTGGGCATCTTGGGGAAATGCAGCAATTGACTCATGTACACAGACAACCCTCTACTCCTACCACCCAACACTACAACCTGTGAGAGACGCACTTACATAGCCAAACAAGAAGCAAAGCTCTCTTCACCCAAGACTGGGCTAGACAGTCAAAAGGAGAAGGTAAACACTTGTACCACACCACATTCATCACATAGTCCCTCAAAACCTACACCACCAAAACACACACACATAGAAACACAAAACACACAGCTACATTCACGGAGGCTCTCAATAAAAACCTGCCCAAGCAACAAAGCCCTCCAAAGCAGAAACGCAAGCAAACTAAACCCCCCAACACAACCCAAATGACACATAGCCCACAAACTCAGTGTGCCACTCAGCCACAGCCCATAAGGCATAACAACGTAACCAGTACTCTAGTCATAGGTGACTCCATAGTCAGGCACACTGATGTTCCACGCACCAGGCAAAACAAGGAGAAAGTTACTGTCAGCTGTCTGTCAGGTGCCAGGATCTGCCACATAATGCACACACTCAGGTCACTCCACAGGTACAAATATGACTCTGTCATTGTCCATGTTGGTGTGAATGACCTGAGACATACCTCCGTGGACTACATGAAAAGAGACATGGAGGAGCTCTCTGATCTTGTAGCATAGGCAGGTATGACCCTAGCCCTGAGTAGCATCCTGCCATCACCCATAATGATACCACAGTACAAGGACAAAATGACTGACTTCAACAATTGGCTAAGCTTCTGGTGTCATTCTACGGGAATCCAGTATCTGTCTGCCTGGGATGACATGATCAACAGACCATGATGCTTTGCCAGAGATGGCCTGCACCTGTCGCCCTTGGGATTCCGGATACTGGCTAAGGCTCTTGCCACCCCTATAGTGCCTTTTTTAGGCAAGGTTCAAATGACAAATTCAATTCCATAACAGGTACAAGCAAGCAAAATCTGAGGGTATTGCTACTCAATGCTAGAAGTCTAAACCTCAAAATGCACTCACTTGAGGCACTCCTTAAAATGGAGAACATCAACATCTGTCAGTGTCAGAGACCTGGTTCAAGGCTCCAAAGAACACCTCTGCATTACCAGGCTATAATTCATACCACACCCTTCGGTCACCTAACCTGGACCGAAACACTAAAGGTGGAGGTGTGTCCATATTCATTAAGGATATCCTCACCTCCAGGCTAGTTGCTCAGCATAATACATCCAAGATTATCCAAGTGCAACTAACTCTGGGCAAGACCGCAATCCAAATTGTAGCTTGTTACAGATCCTCCACCATGCCCCAGGATTCCCACTCCTCATTTCTTGATACACTGGAAAATATTAGGGTACAACCCAACACTCTACTAATGGGCAATTTCAACTACCCCACCATTAACTGGCAGAACTACTCATGTTCCAACTTTTTTGCTCAACGTTTTCTGGAATTCATAAATTCCAACGCCTTGGATCAGCTTATCCACGTCCCCACCAGGGGCAGCAATATCCTAGACCTGGTTATTACCAACATGGGTGACCGGTGTTCCACACCAGAGGTCAATTCCTCGTTGGTCAGATCCAACCACAAGCTGATCACCCTAGACATCCACATCCCGCCCCCACCCCCCACTAGGGCAACTACCATAAAAAATTTCTCCAAAGCCAACTTCACGCTTCTTAAGACAGAAGTGGCAAACTTTGTGACACCCATACAGATGGACAATAGAGGTACGACTGCTGAATCCTACACAAATGCACTTTATAAGCACTTACACAAGTGCATGGATCGTGGTATCCCTAACAGAACCAAGATGCTATTCTCCAAAAAAATGAAGCCAATTTGGTGGTCCCCTGCCATAAACAAACTCTACAACAGAAGACAGAAACTGTTGCAAAAAAAGAGTAAAATCCCATGATTGGAGGAACTCCCTGGTCAGCCTCAGTAAGAAGCGGCGATCCCTCATAAAATCCTCCAAAGCTAGTTACAAAAACAAAATTGCCACTGATTCTAAAGACAACCACAAAACATTCTATAGCTATATCAAACATCTCAATGGCAACACTCAGATCTGCTCTGAGTTACAGCACAATGGCACTAAATATACAAAACCAACTGATATTGCCAACATCCTGGCAGATAGGTTCAGTGCTAACTTTACCCCCCTCTCACCCCCTAAAGGACCCATCTCTATACTGGAAGAATGCAAAGTTACTGTAATCACAGCTGCACAGGTAAAAACCACACTCTCCAAAGCCAAGAACACAGCATCCATGGGACCTGACAACATCCCATGCTGCGTTCTACACAAACTACAGAACAAACTGGCACTCCACCTAAGTACCATGTTCAATCATAGCCTCACCTCAGGCTTTGTGTCCACTGAATGGCGCACAGTGACAGTTATCCCACTCCACAAAGGGGGAGCCACCACGGACCCTGGGAACTACCACCCCATTAGCCTGACGAGCCTGGTCTGCAAGGCCATGTAATGTATCATCATGGAACTTATAAACAAACAAAGACATTGGTGATCTCCAAACTCTGGACCCTACCCAGTTCGGGTTTGTAAAAGGCAGATTATGTCTCCTAAACCTGATAGACTTCTTTGAAGCAGTCATCAAAGCTGTAGACGAGGGTAAGGTGGTTCACACAGCCTGTCTAGATCTCGCCAAGGCTTTCAACACCATCCCCCACTCTGGAATTATAGATAAAGTCACTAAACTAGGTATAAATCCCTATGTCACAAGATGGGTTGCCAACTGGCTCACTGACAGAAACCACACTGTGAAAGTAGCGGACTCCAAATCCGACTTCAGATCAGTGACAAGTGGAGTACCACAGGGTTCAGTCCTGGGTCCTCTCCTGTTTAGTATCTACTTGTCTGAAGTACAGGCTAGCACAGAAGGTCTTTGGCTAACAAAGTTCACAGATGACTGCAAACTAGAAGCCATAATCGAAACTCCTAACGATGTGAACATCCTACAAAAGGGCCTCACTGAGACAGATGCCTGGTGTCAAAGCCATGGTCTCAAGCCCAATGCCAAAAGTGCACTGTCATCCCCTTTGGTAAAAACTCTGTACCCATGAACTACCACATAGGCGGTAGTCTACTTAACACTGAAAGTGTAATAAGAGACCTTGGGACACCGGTGGACATTAGTCTCTCCTTTGATAATCACATCCCCAGAGTAGTCAGGCACACCTCATCACAAAAGGTTTCTCATCCAGGAAAAAAGAGGTCATTGTTCCCCTCTACTCGTCACTCATTAGACCCATTATATAGTACAACACCCCTTTTGGTATGTACCTCACAAGACATCTACAAGAACTGGAAAGGCCGCAGAAATACCTCACAATGAAGATTAATGGCCTCGAACAGATGCCCTAAGCAGACC
Source organism: Protopterus annectens (assembly GCF_019279795.1). Lineage (NCBI taxonomy): Eukaryota > Metazoa > Chordata > Ceratodontiformes > Protopteridae > Protopterus > Protopterus annectens. Next base: position 1,129,378,967 of record NC_056737.1, read on the forward strand.
GTCTAAAAAAACTCCAGCTTTACTCCATCACATATTGCCTACTCAGAGGTAATCTCTGCCTAACGTACAAACCTACGTCAAACCCGGAGCTGTTGGACATGCTCCAATTAAAGAAATTCCAATCCCTCTGAGCTACATGCTCTAGGGACTTAAACCTGGTCACCACAATAAACAGAACATGCTGGAGGGATAGATTCCTATCCCAGAGACTCCCCATACTCTGGAACAAACTACCTATCTATATCAAACAAAGCTCCTCATTAGCACTCTTCAAGAAAAGTCTTGATAATTGGATGGGAAATAGGAAATTCATCCCGGGGATCACTTCTGTGGCTCTGCTCGACAGTGGCACAGGAAAATAATTTTCTTGGATGGCGAAAGCCAGGGTACCTTTTTGGCTAGGCTTATATAGGCCCTACGGCCAATAGCCTAGTTCCTACCTATGGACAGCTGGACAGCTTCTAAAGCTTCAGTGCACCTTCTACTTGCACAAACTGTCAGGCAGCTCGAGCTGAGCTGTCCAAAAAGACAGGTTTGGGCACTAAGCTCTTCAGAGATTTCATGCCAATAGAGACAGAGAAGCTAAGCCCTGAAAGAACAAGGCTAGGAATAACAAAAACTTAATATTCACAACTTGGCATAAACAATACACAAAAAACAAGGGGATGGAGGGAGGGAGTGCCTACCACAATAGTGATCATTCCAACATCTATGGTTATGGAAAGTTTGCTTACACAAAGATACTATGTTCACCATACTGATCACTGCTGCAATAGCATTAGTTATATGGGTAGCTTGCAACATGTGGGAGGTGGACGGGGGAGTGCCTATGAGACTCTGGAGAATGGTCCTAGCTTCTGAGACAACCATTTTGAAATAGTCTGTTTTGACACAGGTCGTCCCTTCTTCTTATCTTCACAAGAATTGAGCAACTGATCATAAGAACTGAAATTTTGTTCTGTCAAGATAGTACCTGCATTGTGAACATCTGAAATCTGAAGTGTCCTTTCTCCCGCATTTTTTGGGCTTTGGAAAGAAAACAGGAGATGGACAGTTTGACTTAAAGTAAACTCAGATACCAGTTTAGGCAAAAAAAGGATTCATTCTCAAAGAAATCCTGTCTCTGTGGTAAATGAGATAGGGCTGACTCACCATAAGAGCCTGTAACTCGGATACTTTTCTTGCAGAGGACAGAGCAATCAGTCAGCCAGATTCAAAGTGAGCAAGTGTTAACTCCTCTAATACAAAATTAAGATACCAAGGAGGAGCCACTGGCTTTATTGGAAGTTTCTTATGCAATACCCCTTTCAAAATTATTTTGACATGGAAGTGCCTTGAAAGAGTGGGCTCCATAAGCAGACATGATGAAATGGCCGACAACTTAACCTTGACAGAACAGTAAGCCAGACCATAGGAAAGTAACTCACATGAGTACTGTAAAATCAGAGAAACACCCTGCATGGGTGCTAGTTATGTTGTTTACATCGACTAGAAAATATTTTCCATTTCCTAATAAATGACTTTCTAGTAGCAGGTTTTCTTGCTTCCATTAGTACCTGCTGCACGTCCTCAGTAAATAGGTGCTTAAAGGGAATTACGACGCTATCATCCAGGCAGGCAGCTGAAGTTGACTGAGGTCAGGGTGTATCAGTCACCCCTGTTCTTGTGTGAGTAGATCCATTCTGTGATGAAGCTTGTGGTAGTTCCTCCTAGCCATTTCCAAAAGAAGGCAGAAGCACCACTGCCTAGGCCTGAAGGGAGTCACCACTATGATTTTGGGGGATTCCTTCTGAATCTTCAAAGTACCTGGGATATCAGTGGAAAGGGTGGAAAAGTATATAGAAACATTCCTGCCCAAGGTAAGGAAAAGGCATCTTCTCTACCAGGCCTTCTTGCATGGAGTTGTGGAAAAGAATTTTGCTAGCTGATTGTTCAGAGAGAAGGCAAAGAAATCTACTTGAGGAGCTCCATACAGATGGGTCGAATCTTGGAAGAGCCCTAATACAGTTTCCATTTGTGAAGGTCTGTCTCTATCCTGCTCAGCTTGTCTGCCAGACAGTTTTGCTCCAACAGGATGTAGAATGCCTGTAGAGTGAGCTTGTGCTGTGAAAATATATCCCAAGCTAACATGGCTAGTCTGCAAAGGGGGTAAGACTTGGATTCCTGCTTGTTGATGTACCACATGACTGTGGTATTGTTTGCATCAACTTGAAGAGGACAAAAGATGATTCACAGAGATCAGTGCATTGAATACAGCAAGCATCTCTTTTATTTGATGTGCTTGCATCCGTCTTTGGTGTCCCAAAAACCTTGCACTTTTATCCCATCTGCAACTGCTCCGGAAGCAAAGTCCAAGGTGTCTGTGGTGAATGACTGCTTTGGAGCTGGGGAGTATCTGGATTTATGAAAATTTGCTGTCTACATCAAGTGATTTGTCTTCTAACAAACCCCAAAACTGGGATTTGAAAAGATAAAGGTGTTGGTGCTGGACTGAAGAGACTTCAGATACCACTGTATCTTTCTCATGAGGAATCTTGTCAGAGGTATCATGAGAATCACAGATGCCATGAGACCCAAAACCCTCAGGTAATCCCTCACAGTGTCCAAGGTCTGAGTGGAAAAACCTAGAAATAGAGCTAGCTCTAGCTCTATTTTTTCCTATGGAAGAAAAGCTGTTAAACTGAGGTGTCGAGCAGACACCCAGGAACATAATCCTTTGTGATGGAATAAAAACGATTCTCTTGGAATCCCAGCTTGTGTAACAGATTTCTCACCCAAGTGAGAGAGTTTTGACACTTTAAAAAAGACTTTACAGAGATAGGCAAGTAGTCTAAGTATGGAAAAATGTGGCTACCTTGTAGCCTGCAATGAGTTATAACTAGAGCTAAACACTGTGAACACTCTTGGTGCAGTGGATTGTCCAAAGGGACAAGGAGATAGAGAACTGATATTGTGATCCAGACACATAAAAATCTTAAGAAACACCTGAAGTCTGGATAAAAAAATGGATGTGATAAGCATATTTTAAATATAGTGTTATCAGAAAACTTAAACAGGGAAAAGATGGGAAACAGGTTGTGAAGTGACAGTATTTTGAAACTGGGCACTGTCACAAACTGGTTTAGGAATGACAGATACAGAACTGGTCTCCAAGCATTTTCTTTCTTTGGCAGCAAAGACACCCTTTAATAAAAACTTTTCCCAAACTAGGAAGGGGGAACTGGCCCTATCACTCCCTCAGACAACATATGTTGAAGGACAGTGGGAAATACAGGAGGAGTCTGGTCTGGAGGATGAGGAATTACCCCTGGAAAAGAGGAATCGCCTTCCACTGTCATCTGTAACCTTGATGAATGGTTTTCAGAACATGTTTGTGTAAAAGTATCTGTTACCAAAATAGAGATGAAGATTCAGACTTTCTGGAAGGGAAAAGAGAAAAATCAGTGTGTATGGGGGTATAGGGTCCTTTAAATAGTAATTCTAACTTGTTAGACTTTACTTTGTTTTGGAAGCTTCCTGTATTCTTTTTGGATCCCTTTGACATTTCTTCTTAAATGTCTGTTTACCAGCATTTTGCTGAAATTATTTATTTTGTTCGTTGCCAAAACTGGAATCATGAGTGGACAGGGGATCCGCTGTGGCGACCCCTAATCGGGAAGAGTCGAAAGAAGAAGAAGAAGGGCTGCAAAAGCTTAGTGATTCCATGGATCAGCTTACCCTTCTCATCACATTTTTTGATAACCTCTGCAGCAGAAAAAAATATGAAAGAATAGCCTTTTGAGTTATTTGAGCTAAGCTAAAACACCAAGTAGTAGTAGTAAAAAATATTTGTAAATTAAACACCAAACAATAGTAAAAAATCTTGTTGCAATCAAAATTTCTTCACTTTCGTGAATAAAAACAGCTTCATGTTCTTCGTACCAAAACAACAAATCTTGTTGGGATGAAAAAAATAGCCTCACTTCTTAGCAGCAAAACAACAAATCTTTATTGAGTGAAACTTGTATAAATCTGCACATAAGCACTGTGCTTATATAAAGAAACTAGAAATGAATCTTGCGTTTATACACATTTCAAAAACAAAGAAAAAATGTCAGCATTCTATTTAATTCTATAAAAAAGTAAACATATAATTGAGATTTGAATCCAAAATAGAATGCTGAGGTAAGGCTCCAGCATCCAAACAGGTGAACAAATAAATCAGTCTTCAGAAGTAGTGAAAAGCAATGCCTTCTTTAATGTCACACAAGCGCTTTCACACAATGCTTCATCAGGTGTATAAATAACATAATCAGCAACACCTCTTTATATATCTTAATCAAATCACATGACTTAAAAGTCTAATCAATTTAAAGTTGTATACTATTATAAAATAATAAGTTAAAAAATAGACGCGTGTAAATGTGTTAACATCAACTAATATAACTGTTTGTAATATATATAGAAAATTTATATATAGAATTATATATATTTATTAAAACATCTAAAAACATCATAAAAAATATATATATATAAAAATATTAGCATCACACAAATATGTAAATATGTGTAAATAATTAATTATTCAATGTGAAATCTGTAACAACTATATTAATATAAAGCCCTACTTACATATTTATTTACCTGCGTAGTCCCCTTCTTTTTAGAATGGGCTTAATGGGCATACTATCATTGAGTCCATGGCCATAGTTGGCCCTCAACATAACTATCCATTTAGCCTCTACCTCTTCAGTTCTATCCCTAACATCCCCACATCTCAGACTCTCAAATGTTCTAGAAACTATCATAAATTTGAACCTGTGCTGCTCTCCCTCTTTGGAAACATGTTTGGACAGGGCATTATATTCAGACCTCTTGCCTATGTGATATATAGTTATATATATATATTTTTTATGATGTTTTTAGATGTTTTAATAAATATATATAATTCTATATATAAATTTTCTATATATATTACAAACAGTTGTATTAGTTGATGTTTTTACACACATCTATTTTTTAACTTATTATTTTATAATAGTATACAACTTTAAATTGATTAGACTTTTAAGTCATGTGATTTGATTAAGATATATAAAGAGGTGTTGATGATTATGTTATTTATACACCTGATGAAGCATTGTGTGAAAGCGCTTGTGTGACATTAAAGAAGGCATTGCTTTTTACTACTTCTGAAGACTGATTTATTTGTTCACCTGTTTGGATTCTGGAGCCTTACCTCAGCATTCTATTTTGGATTCAAGTTTGTATCGAACATTTTAGCAGAGGTATTTGGTGTTTTTTGGGCATTCTTTGTATTGATATAATTGAGATTGGTTAAAACATGAATATCTCTTAGAATATATATTAGAATATTAGGTGGTTTTAATATTCCAATGGTCATCTTACTTCCAGCTTCTGTGTGATTGAATGGAGTGTTTGCAGCCAGGAAATTCGGTAGTAAAACTTGAAGGAGAGAACTTTGAAAAACTGTTGTGCTCGAAGACTTATTAATGTACCTAGAAGGATATAGTATCTGGGGTCCGTGTGGTGGTTTTTATGGGTCTATATCACATGGTCAAAGTTCCATAACTCCGAACACCTAATGGTTGAACCACTATGTTCGAAGTTACAAAACTTTGACTACGGAAAAAAAAAAAACGGACAACAAAACAAATCGTTGCAAGCGGGGGGGGCAAGCCCCCATGCAACCCCCCACACCCCCCGCTACTTAAATATACCAACTCAGAGATCACACCACATTGAACAAAATGGAACCTTCCGCTTATGGAGACTTCCATTCAAACACTCGAACTTTTACAAATTCGAACTTATGGTCTCGACCATATGTGGTTTGAACTTGTAAATGTTCGACTACATGATAGGAACCCGGTTTTTATAGATATATAAATGTGTACCATTAGGTGTTAACCACTTAATCAGCTATGTAGGATAACTCGTCTAAAACACATATTACATTATGCATTGTCTGTGTGACTGGATAGAGGAAATGCATGCAGGAAATCAGGAAGTAAAATCTGAATGGGTGAAAAATTAAAAAGCTCGTCTGCTATGGATCTTATAACAAACACCAGTGAGGACTTTGTAATTTGGGTTATGTGTGATTGGTATTTTTTATATAGAAACTAAATGTTGTTCTTGTTGGTGTACAGCAGATTACCAGTTAAATAGCAGTAATTTTTCTTTAAGTGAATAGGAGAGTTTAAATACTAAGGAAAGCAACCCCACTTAAAAATGTCTCTGTATGTTAAAAATTAGTATAGCTTGTCTGCAGAGCTTTCGCTCATGCTTTTTCAGATCTGCCTCTCTGGTGGAAACTTTAATTTGAAAGAAAACTTTTTGTGCACAGAAGTACAATAACTAGTAACCAATTAATAATTACAAAATAATAATAAATAAGTGTTTAAATCTCCACCAAAGGCAAATAAAAAAAACCACTGCAGGAGAAGAACCAAAAGACAAAAACTAAATCTCTATTGAAAGGAGGATTTTAATTTCTCATTTTTCACATCATCTGGGATATTCTGAAAATGCTAGGTAAACCTCCTCAAAACAATACCAGTGGCCATAGACCTGGAAAAGGTTTCAACAGTCATACACACACTTTCAACAATGAGTGTGAAATGTACAATGGAAGAAATTAAACCATTTAAAGTAGATTTTACCTCACACAAAGAAACTGCACACAAAACATTCCTTATATCTTCCCAAATGATCAGAACAAACTAACATATGAGCCTAACAATTCAAAAGTCTGAAAAATCAAAGTTGCAGAACCATACACTTTTTTCCCCATACTTCTCAACCATTTTTCCATCCTTGTCAGTAAGAATTGGATTGAACTAAATAATTAATAGCAGAAGGATTAATTAAAGCTATAGCTGCTGGGTCAGGTTTAGGATGAGTGTATAAAAAGTAAAAGACTGTGGAAAGTTACACAAGCTATCTGCCTTCTTAGGGGCAGCCAGCTGACTAACAAGAAAATTGTTGGCAGGGACACATACATCCTTCAAAGCTAACAGAACTGAAGGAATGGGTAAAGGTCCTGAAAATTAAATTTGTAACAGCTCATAGTATTTTCTGAGGGACTGAGAAACCTCAGTGTTCTCCCAATGAAAATGATGGCATATTCTAGAAATAGTTGTAGAGAAAGAGAAACCTCCACAGGGAGAATAAGATACTGTGTTCTTTTCGGAATCCAAATAAAAAATCTAAGGAGAAAGCCCCACATCTGTCCCTTCATCATCCAGTCCAGAATTTTGAATCTCTTGAGGAAAAAAGGCATCCTTTTTCTTTTACCAGAAACCACCTTATAAGAAGGACCAATAGTTGTCTGACTTAGACCTGAGCCAGATCTAGTAAATAACTCCTCTCCATGGAAATCTGAGGAGGAGCAGATACGTTTACTTTCCTGTTTCTTTTTGACAGGAAAATTGGGGCCAGCAGAGTTGTTAATGGCAGCAGCAGTTTCCCCAGGGATGGGTACAACATTCTGACTAAATAGGGAAGCCTTCCTTGACCCCAGCAGCTGCAGAGGACATGGCTAACTTCTAGTCCATAACGGCTGCAGGTGCTACACCAGAGGGGTCCTAGGTAAAACATGAGTGGTCTAAGGAACCAGCTTTGAGCACAGCAGTCACTCAGCTGTGCCTCAGGCAAATTGCTAGACAGCTGTGGTGGTAAGGGCTGTTTGCTTAACTTTTTCTTTTTCTGCCTGTAAAAAGGATTGAGCATGGGACCGGTAGATTGTTTCATGGTCAAAACAGAAATGGTGCCTCTGTCCTGGGGAAAAGCAGCAGCTTAAGTTAGTAAAAATTTAAAGTTGTTAAAAGTCACTTTTGTTCCACAAAAACACAGTAAAAACTACTTTAATACATTTTGCCATCCCCAGGACAATTTCTCCGAAGAAAAAATATTTTTCAACTGCTTCTACCTACTTTTAAACTGACAAAAACTTAGGATTGCCATACACTGTGAAGAACAAAATACCCTAAGCCTGCTAACTCCAGGAACTGAGAGTTCAGTGAGAGACTGAAGTCCCAATTAAAAAAATAGCCAGATAATTGGGTTAGCTGTTACCAAGCTGTTGGTGGATAGTCTCTTTTTTTACTGTTAGGGAGCCACATTAAAAAATGTATCAAAATGTTTTAAAAAACATTTTAAACTTTTATCCCAATAAGGTAAAGTATATATATATATATTGAAAGTAAAACTGAATGAGATAAAATCACAGGACTCTGTTCTGTTGTAGGGAAAATTACACTTTATTCCAGATCTTGTGACTATGCGAGCAGATGAGCACTGACAGTATAATCAAACCTTAAAAACGTCATGCTTTTATATAAACATCTATTTATTATGCAGTCAAAACATTCGACACAGCACAGCTTGTGAAAAATCATAGAAGGTGAATAATGAATAGAACGAGTTTCACCAGATGGGGTATTTTCATGGGATACCAAAAATCATTTTGACTGTGGTGGTGGTGCTTCGGTAGCATTGTCGCCTCATAGTAAGACGTTGTCCTGTTCGATTCTCAACTAGAGCGTCTTCTGTGTGGAGACATGCATGAATAGGCATACCTTAATTGAAGGTTGTGCGTCAGGGCTGGCAACTCGGCACGTAAAAATCTACTGCCAATCATTAGCGGACCAGAGTTCCGCTGTGGCAACCCCTAACCGGGAAAAGCTGAAAGACACAACAACCAAAAATCGTTTTCCATAGGTCGGAATTTGAGTTATTTCACTAATCATGGAAAACTGTGTGCGGAGCGTGGGAAGAATGTAATGACTGAGTAACCATTGGAACTGAAAGAAGTTGTTGGTTGCAAGGAGATAAATCAATAAGGGGTGGTTTTCTGTACTTAATGGCCAATCCGGGATAGTGGCACGGGCATCTGTTGCTATGTGTGTCCAGGGTAGATGTCTGGTGTGGCGGTCTACCTCTGGTAGATGAATAGAGGAACCAATTGGGGAAATCAGTGGAGTCATCAATAAGATGCATTCTACGGGTGCACCAACAATGCTGAATGTCCAATAAACAATCTTGAGTAGTCAGGCGGGAAAACTTTTGTGAATCTAAGTGGTAGAGAGGGGTTGTTCTGTGACTGGATAGAAAACGTTAAGCCAATGAGAGGCCAGCATGTTTAGAGATAGAGTACTAGTGTTAATTAGTCAAATGAGTCATTTAAAAAAAAAAAAAAAACATAAGGTGGGAAGCTGCATTAATTCGAAGTAGAAGAGATGAGGTGTTACAAGATAGGCCGGTGAGAGACCACTGGGCCAATCGGAGCCAGAGTCTCCAGGGTGAAGACGATGAATCTGTTTAATGTATAATAACTTTCCCAGTAAACAAATGTTAAATAAAATAATAAATATTTACAAGATCTGTATTGCCGGTAGCACATTCTCGGTCTTAACTGGGCACCACTGATGACCCCCCCCCCCCATTCATTGGCATTATGATTGTCCTGAGACAGCAGCGCTTCATGCGCTCACACTTTGGTATTTTTACAGGGAGGAACAGGAAGAAATAAAGGGAATTGGGGGGAGAGGTAGATTCACAAAATAGCTTAATCATATAATATTCCAGCCTAGACCATACTTGGATGAAGCCAAAATTAAAGTATACATTTTATAACCATTTGCCATATTTTCCCAGGCCACTAGGATTATCCTCCCTCTAACTGGCCGTCAGGCCACTAAAGCCGCACCCCAGAGTTACTATCCATGAAGCCCAGCCCGGTCTAGGCCACCACTTGATTGGCACCCAATCATGATACTTAAATGCTATTCCTACTGCTCCCACTGCGACCAATTAAAAGAGTTGTAACCAAACCTCCCAGAGTAGGCATAATGTAGTCTCTGCCCCTGGAGACGGCCCCTACTGGCCCAGCGGCCTCTCACTGGCCTATCTTGTAACACCTCCTCTCTTCCACTTAGAATCAATGCAGCTTCCCAACTTACATTTTTTAAAACGACTCACTTGGATACTCAAAATTAGTACCCCTCCCCTAGATATACCGCCTCCTAATTCGCCAATGTTTTCCATCCAATCATGGAACACCCCCTTTCTGCCACTTAGATTCACAAAACTTTTCCCGCCTGACTGCTCAAGATTGTTTATTGGACATTCGGCATTACTGGTCCACCCCTAGAATGCTTCTTATTGACGTCTCAGCCATTTTCCCACATTGGTTCCATTACTCACCTACCAGAGGTAGGCTACCACACCCTGGACACACAAAGCAACAGATGGCACCATCCCTGATTGGCCATTAAATACAGAAAACTACCCCTTATTGATTTACCTCCTCACAACCAATAACTTCTTTCATTTCCAATGGTTACCCAATCATTGCATTCTACTACCCTCACACAATTTTTCATGACTGGTGAAATTACTCAAATTCCGACCTATGAAAACCGAATTTTGGAATCCCATGAAAATACCCCATCTGGTGAAATTAGTTCTATTGATTATATATCTTCTAGGTTTGATCACAAGCTGTGCTGTGATGAATGGTTTGACTGCATAATAAATGGACTTTTATATATAAAAGCATGAAGTTTTTAAACTTTGAACATACTGTCACCACTCATCTGCTTGCATAATCACAAGATCTGGAATAAAGTGGAATTTTCCCTACAAAGGAACAGAGTCCTGTGATTTTACCCCATTCAGTTTTACTTGCAATATGTACTTTGCCTTACTGAGATAAAAGTTTAATGCATTGTTTAAAACATGTTGATACAATTTTAACGTGGTTCCTTAAGAGTAAAAAAAAAAAAGAGACAATCCACCAATAGCTTGGCATCGGTTAACCCAATTATCTGGCGACTTTTACATTGACAGGAAAAACGTATGCTCCCATTTAAAAGTACAGTTACCTTTTGCGGCAGTCTATTAAAACACCAACTCCTAGATTAAAAACAACTTTCCTGAGTAGGAAAGTAAATCTTACTATGGCAGAATTACTTGCCTCTGTATATCATAAAGACGTGCGTGTATTTTGCTTTCACACTCTCGTTCGACTGTACACAACATATACATGTGCTTATGTGTAAAATATACACACATATACATTTATGTGTGCAAATATAATGCATGTTTACATACACACATTATTTATTTATATATATATATATATATATATATATATATATATATATATATATATATATCCCTGTCAGATTACCGAAGTTTCGAAACTTTGTACATCATATGGCCGAGACCATATGATCAAAGTTTTTACATTTGAAACTAAAATAAAAAAAAATTAAACATTGTCTTTTTTATGTTTTTGCAGGGGGGGGGGGGCTGTACCTCCCATACTCCCTGCTAATTTAATATACCAACTCTGAGATTGCACTACAGTGAGAAAAATGGTAAAGTTCCCATTCCGCACTGTATGACAATCTCAATACAAAATGTTCAAAATTTCAAAACTTCGAACATATGGTCTTGGCCATATGATGTTTGAAGTTTTGAAACTTCAGTAATCTGACAGGGACCCATAAATATATATATATATATATATATATATATATATATATATATATATATATATATATATATATATATACATATATATATATATATATATATATATATATACACACACACACACACACACACACACACACACACACACACACACACACACAGATGCCTTCATAGATAAAGATAACACACTGGAGGGTGGCACAGTGATGGACTGGTTAGCACTGCTGATTCACAGTGCTTTGTTGTGCAGTTTATTTTATGGTTGGCGGCCATCTATGCAGAGCCTGCACATCATCCCTGTGTTTGCATGGGTTTTGGGTGGGTGATCTTTCTCCTCCCACATCCCAAAGATGCGCTACAGCTGAAGTGGCAATCTTCCAACTATCCGTTGGTGTGCTTGGGATGTACACAAATTAATGTGTGCTATGCATAAGTTAATGTTTATGTGTGAGTGTTTGTCCTAAGGTGGCCTAGTGTCCCTTTCATGATTAATTTCATGACCTTGTGCTTCATAAGTACTGTGATGGGCCCTGACTCTCCTGTTACTATGAAGGGATTAAGAAGCAAGTTATCACAAAAGGAATGAAGAAGGACAGGGTGCATCATAACATGACTGAGGGGTTGCTACAATATGTAACTATCTACAAGATTTTAAGGCATTAGTGCAATATGAACTGATTAATTTTCATTTCATTTTAAAATGTTTTAAACACCTGTACAGTAATCAAAAAAATGCAACCATCTCCATAGGAGGGTTACTTCTTCACCTCACCAGCTCATACTAGCTAGGAACCTTAGATTTGCCAATAATAAGATAAAGCTAGCAGGAGATGGCAGTGCCTTTGGGAATGTGCTATTTAGAAATCACACAAAGCACTGTTAGAACTTGCTTTTGGGAGAAATCAGGTAAGTGTTCAAACACTAGAGAAGTCATTAGAAAGAAACTTTTATCTTTTCCTCACTGCAAACAGCAGCTTCAGAAAAGATGACATGACTTCAGTATATGACCATGTTTGTACTTTCTGCATATAAGTAACAGACACCAGTGTAAGAACTGATGAATGCAGTCTTATTTCTCCAACCTGTAGAAAAATGTATTATTCTTTGGGAGTGTGTTTAATTTTTGTTGTACAGGTGTCATGTTTATGCCAGAGCTTATATTCAAGCCCTATATTTAAAATTGACCTTCACCTAGTTAGCAACCTGGTAAACAAACAAAATAAATATATAAAATATAAAAACAAAATTATTTTTTTAAGGAGCAAAATGTGTCTGTCTTGGTTTTGCTTTCGCTAAATAAATTCAGACAAAAAAATAACATTTTGTGAAAACAATTCAATGATTCTGTTAGATTCACATTAACATTTCTGCCAATATTTTTTCAGAAATAAAAAAAAATTAACCTTACACCATGGTAATATTCTTTCAGACTTCATAGTAAACAGTTTATAATGTTACCCATAAAACTGTACAGATCTTTAATTATTCTGTAAATAACATGCTAGTTTTGTTATACACTCAAAAATGTGTTCATTTATTGGCACTTGTTTACCAGGAATATCCACCTGGGTCGAGAAAAGACACTTTCAGTGGAGGCCCAAGAAGAAAAACTCCCAAACAATATAAAAACAATACAAGTAGAAAAAAGAAAAAAAATCATAATACAATAGAAAGCAGGTGAATATTACATGGTACAATTTAGTTAAAGACAGCAATATTTTGTACACTCTGGTCATACCAGACCGAATTTCAGATATGATTTATTCATCTAAAACAAGATCCAATAATTCTATTTTTATAACTTTAGCAATAGTATTACCTGAAGAATACTGTGCCAGCAATTTTCGGGTATACTATATATTTATTTAAGAAATGAAAACAATCATGATGATGACAAAACATGTGGATGGCATTTTGTACAGCACAAGAGCTCTAAAATGACGTGCCATACCACGGCTAGTAGTTTATAATGTAATTATTTTCATATATGGATTAAGTTACTTAGCCACTTCTGTTATATTTTACTGCATAAGTTCTTTACAAAATATGAAGAAATAATTGACAGTCTGTGTCAGGGGCTCAGCAGGTTGCACACTCACCTTTTATGCCAGGAAGATCAGAAGTCTGTGGGTTTATCCCCACCACAGCAGGTGACGGGATTCTTGTTCCAATAATGAAAATGCAGTGAAGCATTAGGGGATGCTGCACTCCTGAGGTGCTGCCCTTGGACAACACCTTAACTTAAGTAAGTGCTGACAGGCAGATTTTCAGTAGATGTTAGATTTTGATCACTTTTTTTTTTTTTTTTTGCAAATACCCAAACCGTTACTCTCAGAAAACAGACAACGCGATGATTCTGGTCACCAAGGTAATGTCTGATTGCTTCACAATACCTGCATAAGAGAATAAAATGCATTTTTTTTTTTACAAAAGTTTATATTTATCATTTTATTTACTTCATATTTCTTTACTGACCTGCTACAACCCACTTGACACTTATTTTTAGAGATAACTTGGCAGTGTTTTGTTCAGATTCCTTGTTGCAGTCCCACATATATAACTGGAGGTTATAGGAATCACATTTCTTTGAATGAAACACAGGATGATACTAAAAAAGAAAAACAGAGTGTATGTTAAAGTAGCACATGCCAAATATTTAATGTAAATCAAATTTTAAGCATTTATAGTTGAACTGTGTTTTGTCAGAGGGTCTATACACTGTTTCATTCCAAAGTTAAGAGCCAAAATGGCTATTGCTTTCGATTAGTAATAATTAGGGATTTGAATTGACTGAATTTTACCTTATTAAGAATAACTTTTTTTAGATAATGGTAAACGTTATTTAGGTGAAGCTGCATTAAAAAAATAACAAAGACTAAATCTTATTTTGTAGTCTATTTTGCTTACACTGCATTAGTAACTAAATCCAGTTTAACTGGCAAGAAATGCGATAGCCTATAAAATGTAGCTTGCAAACTGGGTCTCATCAATAACATTAACATTCTATTTTTCTAGAACATTCAGGACTCCGCTGGTCATTTTTTCCAGTGAGGTATTCACTGATTGAAGTCCAGTGGATCATGCTATTTTTTTTTTTTTAAGTAAATTGAACTTATTATTTCTTATTGGCTTAAAGCATTTACCCGTGCCTATGTTATTTCTTTTATGATTTAAACAAAATTAACCCCCTTTCAAAAAATGGCTGCCTCCTAATTGTTTGTAGCATTCATTTCTAAGGAATGCTTATGCAGCCTCCTTAGTGAGTGATGCGATCTAGATGACAAACAATGAAATTCCTGACACTAGAAACAGCTGGGGCATTTCGGCTTTCTCCAGCCTCTTGAATCAGAGTTTCAACAAAGTGGAGTACAAACTGCAACACTGCATACAGAGTCACAGATAAAATAAATAGCACAGATCTGTGTTTAACACAGTGCACCATAGAATGCCACATTGCTTTTTAAACGTAATTCGCTACAATAAACTGACACTGCAACAAAATGGGATATGTCTATAGCTGTTATTATATAATTAGTTCAACAGTTGGCAAAACAAACAAAACCAATTTAAAACTTAACATATGTATATAAATACAGTTTCACATCTATCTTTTTACCCACAAAAATTATTTGTAATATTAAGTTGTTTTAAAATTGCTGAGCCCTAATCATACTTGTACTTTGCAATATCTACAGTAATAAATGTAGATTATTAACATGTTAGAAACCATTGTTTTTATTATAATTATATAGTAAGTGAAATTTTAGCTTCAGTGGAATGCAGATCACCAAAAACTACAAATAAAATTATCTATTTGAACTTTAGGCCAGTTTTTAGGGTTGAGATTTTCTGCTGCTATGAGAATTTGTGTATCATTGAAATTAAGTGACCTTCTGTGGTTGAACATTATAGTTTTTATTAAAATTATGGACCATGGTGCTATAAAATGATTAAAATAGAGAACCCTGGCATGTGGCATTGTAAAATCAATAAATATGATTTTTGCTGCTCGATGTGAGTCTTACGGTTGTAAAAAATGAATAAAAAAATAATAATTAAAAACATATCACTACATTAATTTATTTAGTACTGGTCTCCTGAGAGATTATCTTTGCTAATTTTTAGCATCTCATCTTACTTTATAATGAGAAGTCTTTCTTTTCTGATTTCCTTGTTACACAGGCTGTATTCTGCCCTTCCCCCCTCTGCATTGCAATCATTGTACTCGCACTTATGTTACAAATGATGGAGGTAAGGCTGACATTCTCCTTGCATGCAAAAAGGCCCAGCCTGCCAAGCTTTTCTAATGAAGCAGCTTTGTGCAGTCTCCCCATGTGTTAATACTAATGAAGATCCTCTAACACAATTAAATTCACAGTCAGTAGCTGAAGACAAAATAGAAAAACATTATGCTTCCTAAATGTATATTCTTAGTTTCCGGATTCTCACTCCATATAATATTTTTTTTATTTTAAGAGAACGTTTCTAAATACTTAGAATGATTTTAGCAGTAATTTAATGCCATATACTGAAAGTAAGAAATGCATTTTTTAGCCTGGATAGGCATAGCTAGTGTGTGCCATTGTTTTATAGAGCATTATGGCTTGTCATGCTGTTTATTTTCACTTAGGTTGGAGTTTGTGGGGAGAGGGGCACAGTTAAAGCCGAACCATCCAGAAAAAAAAATAATGTTAAAAGTTCATATGCTGAATTTGTAGTAAGTTGTAGAGTGTGTGTGTGTGTATACACAAGTGTGTGTGGTATGTGCTGTGTTATGAGTAATGTTTGAATCAGATACATATTTAGAGCAGTTTAGTTAATAAAACCTAGTAGTTGCTAAGCAAAGAAACTTTTGCAATAAAGTGGCAATGTGTAACATAAAAATAATTTTGCTGATCTAATGAAGACTGAGTCATATATATTAATCATTCCTGTCCTAAAGTTGCAAAATTAAATAACAACCTGCCCAGATAAGGAAATTCGCCCTTCACTCCTTTGTGATTTTATTGTCTGATTTTGTTTAATCACTTTGTTAGCAATACAAACATTTCTAAGTTCGTCTATGTATAGATGTATAGCTACAGCTAAATACGTAAGCACATATAAATAAATACACACACACATATATATATTATATATACATACACACACGTATACATACGTGTGTGTATATATATATATATATATATATATATATATACACACACATACACACACACACACACACACACACACACACACACACGTATTTATATTTGAATAAATGCAAAGATGCACACACACACACACACACACACACACACACACACACACACACACACAGATGCATGTGTTCTACTAACACACAGATGACACTGCCCTACAAGATGCAATAAAAATGCCATAAGTATTTTTATTCTGGGACATGTCAAAAAGTAAAAAAAAAACAAAAACGAATACTGATCTCTGGGTTTCGCTTAGTTGCACAAGCAAAACCACATAGAAAAAAAGGATGACATCATGCAGGATACCGTGACAACAAATGAAACTTTGGCATCACGTTATCGTAGTGAAAATAACTATATTTTGTTCAACCGCTTGTGAGTTTTCCTTGTTTGAGGTGACAGACTCACACACTGTGGTATTGAGAGAGATTGTTGGTTGACGTCACTTTGATTGCCGACACTTTCGCCTTGAAGTGGAGCTGAATAAACCTTGAGATGAGTCTCCTTCAATCTGTTCGTACTAACCCGCGCACCACACTCACTCCCTCACTCTCCCACAGAGACTGAATTGGAGTAACAGCTCCTGTCTGCCTGCGTCCAGCCGGCCTAATACACGGGGAATAAAAGACTTTATCACATTTCGAAGGTACTCACAGTAATTTTGGTCGACTTTTTATCTGAGGTGAGTTTAAAGCGATATGTTTGCTCTTAAGGTGGAAACCTAGTTCTTTAACTACGGTAAAAAAAAAAAAGCAACAGACACAAACATTACATTTGCTGAGAGTCACTCTTTGTCAAAAGGCTTTCTTACCTTTTCTGGAAATCAGCTTTTGGTCGACAAGGCCTTCACGATCTTCTGAACGGGCTTATAATGGTACAGTTCTCTGATTTTTCAACTTTATTTGTGGGAAAGTGCTTCTCGTTTTTACCTTGTCGCCGTTTACCAGATAGCAGGACTAGCAAGACCCAGTTCTCTGCTTAGAAAAAAATCGCCTTTGTGTCCACACTCGTGCAGCCAACTGATCTGTTTATAAACCGATTTTAAAATGCAGAATGTAAGCGAATCTACTGGACACTTCCTTCAGTTTATTTATATTTACAATCCGCGTTAATTGTTTTCCTGCAGAATACACAGACTTAAGAAATTATCATGGGTAATAGGTAAGAGCTGATCTTCCGTATCAGGCTACGGTAGATTCTGACCTCTTTCCTTTTGGATAAGGATATTATTGATTTATTTTGTTAAGGATTTAAATGTGTTGCTTAAGGATGCAAGTTGCTTATTGTTTAAATGAGAATTAGTCGTTGATTTTTATTGGTAACTCGACACATAATAGAAACCAAACCCTTATGTGTGTAGAGCTTCCTGACTGTCATATCTTTTGTGCTGCTTCCTTATAAAGAGAAGCAGCTGCAGCTGAGTTGTTGAAATTTATCCCTTTGTGTATATTACAATATCCTCCATTTTCTGCCCTCTAAACAACAAGCCTCTCGCCATCTTGGCCAACTTTTATTCCCAGGTTTCTTGTTTTTAGGAAACAAGATGCTGTGGTAGTGAGGCAAAAAAGTTTAGGAAGCGTAAAGGAGGAGAGTGACGTCATGTAAACTTGAAGAGAATTTTGTTGCTTGTGAACCTTTTTTCCCCTCCTCCTAAAATCCATATAGCTGCTTGAATTAATGTCTCATTCTGTACTGTGTTATTTTTAGTAAAACCATTGGATCAGTAAGGTTATTTTAATCTCCTAAAAAATGTTAATAACAGGTGGAAATATTCTGTGTAAAAATTATTTTGTCAAAATTCTATTGACTGTACTGTGTAATATGGTCATCATTCACAGTTTTTTATAGTCTTAGAAAAAGATTATTTTCCCCAAAATGGTTAGTGTGATGGTGGATGTTTTTAAAATGTATTAATTTAATACTTCAGTTCAGACGTGTTATTGTACATTGTATTTCTTCAGTTTTATATTTGTTGCTTAATTTTGTGCATTCCAGTAATTTTTAATTGTGTAAAAAAACATTGTTTTAAAATTCCAATTTTCATACTGGTGCTGCTGTACTGCGTATGACATCACAGTCCATCATATGTACTGATCATTAAAATTCTCAAAAATCTGATTGGTCAACTTATTTCCACAGCTGGAATGGCCAAGAATACAGAAAACTGTGTATATTTGTATTTATTTTCTTTATGGCTCCATTGCACAACTGTAGTAACATTTTTGTACTGGAGGCAGTCGTCATGTTTTAGGTAGGGGAGCCTGTTGGGGGATGGGGGATTGTCAGTTCATGCCTCACAAGATACCTCACGGTGTTACACTATCCATTAATGAAAAAGACCGTGGTGTTATGTTGTTGCTTAACTATGAAATGAGTAGAAGGAAGGATAGATTATAACTGATTTATAAGATATTTTATATTGTCTGGTCTCCCAGCAGAGTTATTTGCAGCATAGTAATAGTAAGGTACCATTCAGTAAGTGTAATGTTGCAATTTCACTGAAATGTTCTCATTGGTTGCTTTGGTAGGCTGAAGACACTCCTGTTTGTTTAGGTAGGCTAAGGACATGTCCTATGGTGGTAGAAACATTTGGGTTTATCTGACGTGATCATTGTCTGTCTGTTATGCTGTCCATGGTAGCATCTTTATCTTCAGTGGAAGTAATGATCTTTGCTATTGGAAAGATGCCTGAGCTGAAAGACAAGTGCTGTTGGTATATTTAATAAGGAAACCAACATGAGAGTTGTATAGTAAATAAAACATGCTTTATGATGTACATGCAGTTGTGTTTTGAATAGTATTTTTCTCTCGAAGTTATCTTGACTGTCTTGGTAATTCTATAAATGTTAAATTGACAAGTTCGAAGTTCGGTGTATACATTTATGTGTACCTTTGGTATATTCTGTCTTTAGCAGATTATGTTCTACTTTTTTTCATCAATTATGAAAAGTTTTGAATGCATATAATTTCTTGCTAGTCACATGGCCTAGCTTTAATATGAGAGACTTTCCCAATGTGAATACTTGGAATTGTGAAACCTGCTAGCCATGCTAGTTACCATTTTACACTTGTTTTGCTTTTTATGTTGACTCTTGTCACTGTTGATTTTCTTTACATGGTGATTACCATACTAATGAATTTTGTGCAGTTGTTTTATTAGATGATGTGTGTGTCTTTACATGGATGTGAAATTTGTTTTAAATAATATGGATCTTCTACTTGCCGATGTACAAGCAGCAAACAAGCTACAACAGGATCTGCTGTGTTGTAGGATATTGAACTTTTTTTTTTTTTTTTTTTTCAATCAAATGTAAAACGTGTACTCATTGAGCTAGAATATTAAGCCTTGTCTCAGGCATGTGAAATAAATAGCCCTGAATGCAAAACTTAAGAAAATGCTGCTGTGTGACTTGGATGCAGAAGCTCATGCTGTGGCCTTCTTCATACATTGTTGTGATGTTAATGTTTTAGTAATGTTGAATGAAAGACAACAGATGGAGGTCCAAGGTGACACAATTATCCATGTGTTTAGTTTTAAATTGTGGTATCTGATGCTTTATTTTGGAGTTTTGTGAATTTTCTTAAACTGTTTAGTATTTACAAAGTTATTATAATCTGTTTTGACAAAACGTGTAGATATCCTGCACATACTGTCTGCAAACACATGTTTTTCTGACAAGCTGTTGTAATGGAACACGTTAAGACCATTGTCTATGTGACTGCAGTAATTATCAGTGAAGTAATTTTTCTTCTGCTATTACATTTTGCTTATTGTATTGGTCATATTACTTAAAACCAGTAGTATTCCTAAATTCCCTGCAAATGACATATCTGGCTTAAATGTATGCTATATAGTTGAAGTTTTACATATGTCTTGCCTTTAGTGCAAGTGATTCCTTTTTCTTGTGTATGTGTATGTATATATATTAAATTAAACGTTTTTACAGTGTGGTCCTCATTTATATATTTAATGAGATATAAGCACTTGTAGTTTCTTGTTGTGCTTTGTTTTGCCTATTGATCTAGGTATGCGTATCACTAAAATAATATAAGGCATTCCTTACTGACTT
This sequence comes from Protopterus annectens, assembly GCF_019279795.1. NCBI lineage: Eukaryota > Metazoa > Chordata > Ceratodontiformes > Protopteridae > Protopterus > Protopterus annectens. Next base: position 1,129,399,746 of record NC_056737.1, read on the forward strand.
TCTACTTCCCCCCTTTTGTTTGGATGTTTATTGCAGAACTGCAGTATGAAGTAGCAGATGTTTTGCCAAGCATCCCAATGTGCTGCCTTTTTTTTCTTATGGGAGTGCGTGACTGTTCTTTTTGATGCATTGACTTGACAGCTGCTTGATTTCATGGACCTGCTTAGAAGCCATTAGTGGTGTCATTGAATTGAAACGGAACAGTCACTCTGCTTGAACTGCCGTTGCAAAAGCTCTTTGTTGGTATATTATTTTGTATGTTTCATTTATGATTAACTTAAAAGCTTTCATTTGTATGGAGAAGGGAGAGTAATGAACGCTTATCCATGTTTATGGCATCCTGTGGGTATGTGGCTTAACACTTCAGCTCTGAGTTACCTATTGGGCTTGTGCATGTTGTAAATGTTGAAATTGATTTACTTCTGGAAAATGAGGAGTCGTGTAATGGTCTGTTTTTTGAGGATACCTTGGCATCCTGAACTGTGTAGATGGACAGGCTTTTTGAAGTGTTTGTCTTCAATCAGTTGTATCAGATATGCATTTTACATGTTAAGGTGAATTAATGTATATGATGTTATTTAAAACAGAAACATTGTTTGCAATATACCATTTGGACATTGTGTTGGTAATGACTGACTGACATACAAGCATCTGGTCCCCAAGAAATGTAATGCTGCTTTTTTGATGTCTTTATAATTTGTACAGGAAGCATTGTATGATTGAAAGCTACATCATTGCTTTATTTATTTATTTTATTTTGAAATTTAAAACTGATGGTGTAGTAATGGCCTTAGAAGTAAGTAAAGAACCTGCAGGTGTGTATATCGTAGTCATCATCATGTTATTTAAGGCTCCTGTTGTCACTTTTGAATCAAAGCATATCTTTGCTGTTTCAGACAAAAGTAGGGACACAATATGACCTGATATTGCTTTGTTTTTATTACTTTTCCTGAAAACATTTTTTTGTTTATTGGAAAGATAACTGATCTTTTGAAGAGAGAGTAAAGAAATATGGATTTGTGAATTATACTAAGATGCAGTTTGACTTGATTTAACCTTGTTAGAAGTGGACTAGGGAGAAAACTTCCAAGATTTTCATACCTGCATAGAAGGCAAAATGTTTAACTGCATATGGTATGATATTGTTTACTGTAAAGCTTGCTTTTTAAGATGTTTCTTACTAATATGATATAAAGATCAACTGGTGACATTTGCATATCACCGGTACGTTATCAAGCAGTAGGTATAGTAGTACTTTTAAGTTGTGAGCAGCATAATATATCCATAGTTGCCTAGTGACACTTGCTTTCCATGTTTGACTTATGTTATGCCGTTACACAAAATTTGCATCATTTGCTGGATGCAAAGCCCCTAAAGGAATTTTATTTATGTATTTTTGCTGTTAGGATTTTATTTGACAAGTTTCTGATACTTTAACAGTAAAATGAAGAAAATGATTGAGAATGTTACCTAACAAAAGAAACATTTATAATTCCAACAATGCTTATTGGAAAAAAAATATGTAGACATTTTTTTTTGTACGTTAAGGTCATATGTACTGTGTTTGCATACACAGCCCATGCTTTCTGTTCCTTCTGCCATCAGAGATTTACTTGACTCGTCTAGGCCACTACACCAGATTGCTTTGGAATACTATAGTTTACCATTTGACTTCTGTGACTATAATAAACTTTACAGTGCTGTTGTAGCTGTTGTGTCAGTATGGGTCTTCTGTTGACTTCTTCTAGTATGTGGGTGTTTCATAATGTTTATTTAATAAACTTGCACAATTCTAAATATTTTCATAGCTACTGTATACAAACACCTTGCACGACTGTCTTGAGTCTACATTTACCCTGACTTCCTCCTCTGTCGTTAAGAAACCCGATGGCCAGTGCTCACCTGTATAAAATTCCACTTCTGAACATTGACATATTACAAGCGAACAGTACCTGGTACACCATGCAGCTTACCAAAGTAATACTTTTTCATTTTTATTTTCCATTATTATGCCCATCTAGCTAATACCACACTATATTACAGAATTCATTCCCATAGTCTTTGCAGACATTTAGAATGGAACTTCAATCATACATACCAAGGTATTTATCATTACTGTCTAAATTCCTTCTTGGTGGAAGAGGTCTTCAAGAGTCACTGTGTAAAACAAAGGTCCCCTCTATATCTTTTGCCAAACCTCCCATGATATAATTTTTAAAGTTTTTGTACTTTTATCTGGTTGTCTGTAATGCTGGGGGACTTGCATTTCAACTGCCGATCTGCACACACACCTCCGTCCTATATATCTTATAGTCCAAAAATTACCTGCCTCAATGCCAGCCCATTAAATTCATATTCATTTATTTCAGGTTTAATTGACACCTGGCAAAAACTGTCAGTCCCAACAAACTGACTGTAAATTAAAATATTTAGATTTCGCTGTGTAAAAGAACAGATGGAGGCATAATGCATTTTTTTTTTTTATATAAATACCTTGTTAGATTTACACACTTTTTTTAGTATTGCTATGGGTGTATACATACAGTTAAAACAAACCACTGTAAAATTTAGCATTATTTTCCTGTATTGTATGTGCATGTGTAATTTTTTTAAAAAATATCATTCAATCCCAACATTACATAAATCACAGGGGTCCTGTCTTACCTTAAATTTCGCTCTTCCTGAATATTATTTCCTATGTATTGCTCCCACAGAAATTCTGTTTAATTCTATGTAATTTTCTTCTTCCTTTTATAAAGATAATTTTGTAGTAATTGCTTTTTTTTCAGCAGCCAATAGCATTACACTTGGTGTTTTACTGTGATCCTATATCCTAGCTTAAAAGAATAGTTTCCTTGGTTACAATCCTTTGTTCCTCCAAACTGTATGACAAAGTTCTCTGTGGGTAACTTAAATCTACCAGCTCTTCAGTTCCTAAAAACACGTTCCCAATTACTTTTTTTTCCCATTACGCCTCCAACATTTGCTATTGTCTTAGAGAAATTCACTGAAGTCTTGCTAGGGGAATAAAATTTACTTATGCTAACGCCTCTGTGCCAAAATCCTAAACCTTCTGGACTTTGTTGCAAACTTGGGAGCTACACAGATTCCACACACTGTTCCTTTGTATATTGCTTTTCCAATGTCTTCCAATCTTTTCTAACATTCTGATTTTATAGTTAACATTTAGTAAGTATTTTACACACTCTACTTTTTTAGCAGCGGCTTGTTCTAGGCTCAGTTAAAACAATAAAACTCCTTCAGAGCTGGTCTTTCCATTAACACTTCCCTATTCCTTTCTCTTTGAATGTACTCTATTAAATCTATCACTGGTAGAGAAGTTGGTCTGTAACCTGTAGTCTGGCTTTCACTTGGCCTCATCCTGATCGGTTACCTTTCCTTCCATAGTTATTTGCTTCCAATACCTTGGTTTTGTTGATAGGAGTGTACTGGAGAAAATTCTTACCTATTCTCTATATCCCTACTCACAGTCATCCCTACTGGCAAAATGTCCTTTCTCTATTCCCACATTGGTTTAGTTCTTGGAATACTTTCTGCTACTTCATATATTCTTTGTTATTGTTGATCTCCTTTAGGTGCTGCATCCAAAATTGTACTCTCCATATTAATTGCCCCCCCTTATTTCATCATCATGCCTTTCCACTTTGATTTTGTAACCTTATGCCTGTGTTAGTTTAGAGCTACACTGTTAAAAAGCTCACATACTTGCTCTTTAAATCCAGGTAGTCCCAAACTGCCTTGTTGTATGGAGATAAACAACTTATCCTACTTAACTCTTGCACTTTTTCCCTCCCAAATAGATTTCTTCAATTACAGTCCACAATTTCTGTGGTTGATAAAAATATGCCCGACCGGTATATAAATTGAAAAAGGTAGAAACCCATTCACTGTTTTGTATCTTAACTATCCATAAAGAAGAGCTGACAGTTTCTCAGTTTTTGTGTTATTTTGCTCCATTTTTGTATAATATTTTGTTCAGTCTCTTCCCACATGTTCTTATTTGCCAAACAAAAGTAGAAATATATATTGGCAATCAGTGACTCCGTGATTAGGCACACTAATTCCACACTCGCACCACTCAACAAAAGCAGGGTGACAGTGAGTTGTGTCTCAGGAGCTGACATTGCAAGGATGTTGAGGACCCTTGGAACAGGACAGATATGATTGTGACATGGTGGTAGACCCTGTTGATGTCAACAGTGCAGTGCATAAAACCCTGTGGAATACACAGAGGATCATGGACCATGCATATCATAAATGCATCCAAGGTCTTAGTTGTTTGTCTTTCGGCTTTTCCCGGTTAGGAGTCGCCACAGCGGAACTCCGGACCGCTAATGATTGGCAGTAGATTTTCACGAATGCAGAGGTGCCAGCTCGATGTTCAACCTTCAACAAAGGCACGCCCATTTACGCATGTCTTTCGAACGTTCACCCAACCGTGGGGAGGACATGCAGACTCCACACAGAAGACACTGCCCGCACTCCAAGGTCTTAGTATTTAGTAAAATTCTTCCTTCTCCAAGAATGATGCCAAAATATAAAGAAAAGATGATTGGCTTTAACTTTAACATTTAGTTAATTGCCTGGAGTCATTTTAGGGAATCCAGTACGTGTCAGCTTGGGATGAGATGCTTGACAACCATACTTGCTTCACCAAGGACAGTTTGCACCTGTCATTCCAAGGCTTTTGCATATTTACAAAAACCTATGCTGTCCCCACTGTGCCTTTGTTAGGCAGAGCACATGTAATGGGCCACCCAACCTAACTTCCAAAAGCAAATACTGGACCACACCAAGGTGGCTTTACTTAATGGTTGAAGTTTAAACAAAAAAGTGATCTTGAGGTATTCCTGCATTTGGATCACAGCCATGTATGTGTTACTGAAATCTGGTTTATGCATCCAGAGAACACTCCATCAGTACATGGGTTTTGTGTTTGGCACTAGTTTAAACCTGATGGAAACTGTGGTGGCATAATCTTATTTGTTAGAGACCACATTTCCTCAAGACAGATGCTTGTTGAGGCCCACAAGCTTATAGAAATTCAGATGGCACTAAATAGGATCAGCTGTCAGATCATAAAATGCTACAGGACTCCCTGTATGTCCCCAGAATGGTGTATAACATTTCTGAATATTCTTGATGATCTATAATTAGGCATGTTTGTATCCTAGGTGATATAAGTACCCAGTGATAAACTGGGGTAGCTAAGCCATTAACCTAGGATATGTAAAAAAAAAATGGACTCTATAAACAAGAACTCTCTGGCCTAGGTTGTTAAAGAACCCACTAGAGGATAAAATATATTTGACCTGATTTTAGCAAACATATCTCTATATGCCATCTCCTTGGTATCCCCCTTACTGATCAAGTTGAACCACAGAGAAGTAATCTCTATCAAAGTCTTCCAAAACTGTAGGAAATGTCACAGAGTTCAAGGACTTCACATAGCAAATTTTCTATAATGCTATGAAGAAGTCTTCAAATTTTGTATCATACATAATGCTGATGTTACAAAGAGTTAAGTAGGTGAGTTCCATTTGCACCTGGGCAAGTGTATTGACTTAGGCAGTTGTTAACTAGCATTAATGCACTGTATAATAAAAGGAAGAGACCCCTAAACCCGTATAACTGAACAAAAAACTCCCAAATTAAGGAGAACATAAAAAGCTAGAATAAAAACTAAAAAAAAAGGACATAAAAAAGTCATCCCATGAGTTCTGAAGAGTTACAGAAGCTAAAGACAACAAGCCCTCTTTTAGTTACGCCAGGAAAATAAGGAGCAGCAATCAGCATTGCTCAGAGCCTACCATAATGATGCTCCGTTGTAATTCTGTGCATATAGCCAACATACAGGCAAAGTATTCTTTAGTGCTACTTTCACCCCAGTGACATCTGTTCAAAGCACAGTTATTCCAGGCAGAATCAAGCTACCAGCTTTGGGAACAATACACCCAGAGGAGGAATGAGGTTTAAAAGAAGGCAGGATTTGAATAAGCTATGTGATGTTTGACTGATAATGAATGGGTAGATCCAGAGAGAAGTATAATGTTTGTAACTAAAATTATGCCAATACGGTTTGTTTTCATTTATACAAATTTATGATCGCCTATGTCATACATGATAAAGATGTTTCTTGGAAAAAGAAATTGAGCTACCAGCCAAACATGTACTTTAAGTGCTTTCCAGAAATGAAAAACACCTCCTCCACTCCTCCATGGAGCCTGACAGCATACTCTGTTTAGTGCTATTTATTGGGCAACTAACATTTGTGCACCCACTCCTTACCCTAAGCCTAGTAATAGGCTTTGTCCGACAGGTATGGCGGACAGCTATTGTCATGTCAGTCTGCAAAGATGGCCTCATCACTGAGTGTGGATATTACAGACCTATCAATCTAATAATTCTTGTATGCAGAGACATGAAATGTATCATAACTGGCCTAATTAACTGTGATTTCAAAAGTCTTATCAGTTTTGACCACCAGCAGTTTGACTTTAAGGGTAGATTTTGTGTGGTAAATCTAGTAAACCTCTTTGAGAGGGTTACACGGCTGGTGTACTGTGGGCAAGCTGTTCCGTACATTGTAGTTTGACCTTGCCAAGGCATTCAAAACAATACCATATGCAAATTATAATAAGTATGCAGACAGAGCTTCTAAGTGAGCCGTATATGGTTAGGTGGATAACCTACTGCCTTAGGGATGGGACGTGTACAGTAATAGTAAGAGGTGTGTCCTCCCAAGAGAGTAAAGGTAGCCAGTGGAGTCCTTCGGAGATCTGTGCTGGGACTCTGTTATTTGGTGTGTACTTCACAGACCTCCATATATCAAACAAGAATTTCTGGTTAAAAAGTTAGTGAATGATTGTAAGATGGGAGTAGTCATAAGTCTCCCACTGGCATACAGTGGATGTAAAAAGTTTACACACCTCTGTTAAAATGCCAGGTTTTTGTAATCTAAAAAAACTGAGACCACAATAAATCATTTCAAAACGTTTCCCACCTTTAATGTGACCTTCACCCTGTACAATTCAATTGAAAAACAAACAAATCTGTTAGAGTAAAAAATATAAAAAATAAAAAACGTACAATAATGCTGGTTGCATAAATGTGCACACCCTTAAACTATACTTTGTTGAAGCACCTTTTAATGGAATTACAGCATTCAGTCTTCTTGGGTACACACCTGCCATCAAGTAAAGAGACTCTGATTCACTGAATGGCACACAGCGATGGTTATCCCACTCCATAAAGGGGGAGCCACCACGAACCCCGGGAACTACCGTACCATTAGCCTGACAAGCCTGGTCTGCAAGACTATGGAACGTATCATTATGGAACTTATAAACAATGACACTGGTAATCTCCAAACTCTGGACCCCACCTAGTTCGGGTTTGTAAAAGACAGATCACGTCTTTTAAACCTGATAGACTTCTTTGAAGCAGTCACCAAAGCCGTAGATGAGGGTAAGTTGGTTCACACAGCCTATCTAGATCTCGCCAAGGCTTTCAACACCATCCCCCACTCTGGAATTATAGATTAACTTGCTAAACTAGGTATAAATCCTTGTGTCACAAGATGGGTTACCAACTGGCTCACTGACAGAACCCACACTGTGAAAGTAGCAGACTCCAAATCTGACTTCAGAACAGTGACAAGTGGTGTACCACAGGGTTCAGTCCTGGGTCCTCTCCTGTTAGCCTGTACTTCAGAGAAGTAGATATCAAACACAGAAGGTCTTTGGCTAACTAAGTTCGCAGATGACTGCAAACTAGGAGCCATAATCGAAGCTCCTAACTATGTGGACATCTTACAAAAGTGCCTCACTGAGACAGATGCCTGGTGTCAAAGCCATGGCCCCAAAGTCAGTGCCAAAAAGTGCATTGTCATCCCTTTTGGGAAAAACTCCGTGCCTATGAACTACCACATAGGCGGTAGTCTACTTAACATCGAAAGTGTGATGAGACCTTGGGACACAGGTGGACAGTAGTTTCTCCTTTGATAATCACATCGCCACAGTAGTCAGGAATCCTTCTACATGGCACACCTTATCACAAAAGGTTTATCATCCAGGAAAAAATAGGTCACCCTCTACTCGTCAGTCGTTAGACCCATTATAGAATACAGCTCCCCTTTTGGTATGTACCTCACAAGATATCTACAACAACTGGAAAGGCTGCAGAAATATCTCGCAAAAAGGATTACCAGCCTCAAACAGATGTCTTACGCAGACCGTCTCTAAAAACTGCAGATTTACTCCGTCGCATATTACCTACTCAGAGGCGATGTCTGCCTAACATACAAAGTTATGTCAAACCCAGAGCTGTTGGACATGCTCCACTTAAAGAAATCCCAATCCCTCTGAGCTACACTATCTAGGGACCTAAACCTTGTCAGCACAATAAACAGAACTTGCTGGAGGGATAGATTCCTGCCCCAGAGACTTCCCATACTCTGCAACAAACTACCTATCTATATCAAACAAAGTTCCTCATTAGCACTCAAGAAAAATCTTGACGATTGGATGGGAGATGGGAAATTCACCCCAGGGATCACTTTTGTGGCTCTGGTCGACAAGGGCACAGGAAAATAATTTTCTTAGGTGGTGAAAGGCAGGGTACCTTTTTGGCTAGGCTTATATAGGCCCTAGGGTCAATAGCCTAGTACCTACCTATGAACCTATGATTAACCCCAAATAAAGTTCAGCTGTCCTAGTAGGATTTTCCTGACATTTACTCAGTTGCCTGCTACAGCAAAAGCCATGGTTTGCAGAGCTTACAAAGCATCATGGGGATCTCATTGTTGAAAGGAATCCATCAGGAGAAGGGTACAAAAAAATTTCCACAGCATTGGATATACCATGGAATGCAGTGAAGACAGTCATCAAAAAGTGGAGAAAATATGGGACGACAGTGACGTTGCAAAGAACTGGATGTCCCACCAAAATTGATGAAAAGACGAGATGAAAACTGGCCAGGGAAACTGCCAAGAGACCTATAGCAACATTGAAGGACCTGCAGGAATTTCCGGCACGTACTGGTGTGTATTACATGTGGCAAGTCTCCCTTATTCTCCATATGCCTGGACTTTGGGGTAGGGTTGCAAGACGGAAGCCTTTTCTTACACAGGAAAACATCCAGGCCCTGATAAAATTTGCAAAACAATACATCAAAGTCTCTCAAAAGCATGTGGGGAAAATGTGTTATGGTCTGATGAGCCCAAGGTTGAATTTTTTGGCCACAATTCCAAAAGGTACGTTTGGTGCAAAAACAACACTTCTCATCACCAAAAGAACACCATCCCCACAGTGAAGTATGGTGGTGGCAGTATCATGCTTTGGAGTTGCTTTTCTTCAGCTGGAACTGGGGCTTTAGTCAAGGTGGAGGGAATTATGAACAGTTCCAAATACCAGTCACTTTTGGCCCAAAACCTTCAGGCGTCTGTTAGAAAGGTGAAGAGGAATTTCACCTTTCAACATGACAATGACCCCAAGCATACATCCAGATCAACAAAATAATGGCTTCACCAGAAAAAAATTAAAGTTTTTGCATGGCCCAGCCAGTGCCCAGACCTAAATCCAATAGAAAATCTGAGGGGTGACCTGAAGAGGGCTGTCCAAGAGATGTCCTTGCAATCTGACAGATTTGGAGCACTTTTGCAAGGAAGAGTGAGCAAATATTGCCAAGTAAAGATGTGCTATGCTGATAAACTCCTACCCAAGAAGACTGAATGCTGTAATTAAGGTGCTTCAATAAAGTATTAGTTTAAGGGTGTTCACACACAACAAAGTAGTAGTATAAAGGTGTGCACACTTATTCAACCAGCGTATTGTATGTTTTTAATTTTTATATTTCCCCTAACAGATTTGTTTGTTTTTCAATTGAATTGTACAGGTTATAGGTCACATTAACGGTGGGAAAAGTTTTGAAATGATTTATTGCGGTCTCATTTTTTTATATTACAAAAACCTGGCATTTTAACAGGGGTGTGTAAACTTTTTATACCCACTGTATGTGCACTCCAGCAGAAGCTTGCACTTGTCAGAAGCTGGTATACAAAAAATGGGCTAAAATTTAATGCTAAACAGTGCAGCATTTATGTCATTGTGTAAGCAATTCCTAGCTCCAGCTTATGGTATAGAGAACACACTACTTCAAAATGAGAAGGCGGTGAGAAACCTGGGTGAATCTCTCTCTCTCACTGTCTCTCTCACTATCATGTTGCAACAGTGGTTAGGAAATGCATTTACCTTGTGCAGCTCATAGCAAAAATTATTTCCTCTAGGTCAAAAGAAGTCCTCACCTCGGTGTACTCTGCACTGATTAGCCGCATTATTGACTACAATACCCACTGTGGGATGTACTTGTACTAAGCATATCAAGTAATTAGAAAGAACCCAAAAGTTCTTAACTAAAACAATGTTTGGTTTAAAAGAACTGAGGTGCCAAGAGAGGCTAGGCGCTGTTTGTGTATATTCGGTATCGTATAAACTGTAATATGGTAAGGGATCTTGTAGATCAAGAACTCTTATACCTCCAAAAATCAAACAGTCCTACCAACACTAGAGTTACAGGTCTAAATCCACTTCAAATAAGTAAGATGGGGGGTGAGGTTTGTCTTGCAGTACCTACACTGTTATTGTTGTTTTTCTTTCGGCTTTTCCCGGTTAGGGGTCGCTACAACTGAACTCCGCTAATGATTGGCAGTCTATTTTTACGGTGCCGAGGTGCCAGCCTGACACCCAACCTTCAACGAAGGCATGCCCATTCACGCATGTCTTGCGAATGCCACTCGACCTCGGAGGACATGCAGACTCCACACAGAAGGCGCTCCAGCTGAGAATCTAACGGGAGAACCTCTTGCTGTGAGGTGAGAACGCTACCGCTGTACCACTGCAGTACCTACACTGTGGAACAAAATTCCTCTTTGAATTGAAGGAATGTGACTCCCATCTACCTTTTAAAAAAGGAGCTGGACAACTGGAGGGGTATTCATAAATTCACCCCTTGTATAATTGGCCTGCCCTCCCCCTAGAAAAGGGAGGCAATGCCTAATGGTGGTAATGATAAGGCAAAAATGGGTTTGTGTCTGAATTGCCTTATAACCGCTACAATCCTATTATAGATTGCTTTCTAATCAGATGGAGGCATAATACTTGTAATAGGTAACCTACTGTTATCGGCCTTTAACCTTCTGTTCTGATCTTTGTCCTAACTGGCTTGCATGCACGTAGACAGCAGGCGGTCAGTTGTCTTGGCTATTTTGTAATCTGGCTCCAGCTAGTACAGTAAACTTTCAGTTAACCGGCACCCATGGGGATTGGTAGATCCTGGATGAGTGTAGTTTTCTGGTTGCTTGAGAATTGCTTTTAAAAATAGACCCAACAAATACTTTACCCTATACTATACCATACCATAAACACTGTATTGGTTTGATTTTAATATTGAAATACAGTAATTAAAAGCCTGGCTGGAATAATATTAACTTGTATTTCTGTTAGAAAGCATGGCATGCGGAAAGGTTTTCAGTGACACGCTGAGTGGATTGAAATTGAATGAATTGAATAGAGAGACAAAGTGAATGCATGTATGAAAGCAGAAGTGACTGTGAGAGATCGGAGAGATGTACGAAAGCTGGAGAGTGTGTATGCGAGAGGTTGGAGAGAGTGAGTGAATGCATGTATGAAAGCTGAAGAGACTTTGGGTTTGAGAGATTGGAGAGAGAATGTGCAATCTGATACAAACTGAGTAAGTATGGAGCAAGTGTTGACATTTTAGCGATTTGACTTGCTTGGTTTGACTTGTTCTCAGGTTGGGGAGAGAGGGAATTTATTTTTATCTTCCTTTTTAAAACTCTCTAAAAATGTAAAGCATGTTTCTTTGGGGGAAAAAACAAAAGTGCAATACATGAAAAACTAACTACTGTATTTCTTCAATTTTTTTTCTGGTTGATTGAGTTCCAGTTAACTGAGAGTTTACTGTGTTAAAGTAATTGATTATTTGCTCTCATCCCAGCCTGCTTCCTAACTAACCAGTTCATACTAAGAAACCTGATTAACACTGGGATTTTCTTTCCAGCTCCACCACCTACTTTCAACACCAAAGTAGTATAGTGTATAAGAAACCGCATCACAGTCATTTCGTCCTTCACTTCCTCCACAAGTAGACCTTCAGGTGGGATCATTTGTGACTTATATCTTCAGCTTGTAAAATTAGTCTCCTCTCTGGAGTGAGCTTCAGGTGTTAAATGGAGTCCACTAACCTCATAGTCCAGTTCTGATGCAGTGTACTAGGACCGATTTTTAAACACAAGTTTTCCAGTTCAAGGAATAGATTACTGTGTAAAAGAAAAAAAAAATCCACCCTGTAGTTTACTCCCCGTCTGCAACTAGATCTGCAAAAAATGGGCAAAGCTAACAGCAGTTGCATTTTTGTTTCCTCCAAAACTCTAGTGAAAAAGCTTTTCAACAAAGCCAAAATCAATATACCACATAAAGTCTTACTTGGAATGGAAATTCAGACTGTGATTAATTAATAAAAAAATTATTATGTTTAACCCACCCCCAGGCACACAAGTTTCCTTTTTCATGGACAACATAGGAGCACACTCTGGTTAAATAACTTACTTAAGAGTCCACAGTAGGCAAGTGGTGGCTGAAGAAACCAAACCATGGATTACCAAGAAGTAATTTGTTACAGCTCATTGTATTCGCCTATCTTTGATTGCAGTACATTTATATCCAGTACACTGGCATATTTACAACACATTCATGGCCACGGGGATCTTCCTAGATCTGCAGAAATTGGCCAGTGTAATTCTGCCAGCAAAAAAACGTAAACCTTTCCCATTTGCTCAGCATAAATCTGTTTTATTCTCTGTCTGTCCTGAACATGTTGATAGAAAATGCCATGTGCTTCAATGTGTACATGTTAAGTAAAAACAAATCTTCTGAACCCATGTTGGTTAGGAATAGTAGAGGGCATTGCACCCTAACAGCTGGTGCTTTTAAATTGGGGACAGTCTGACAGGAGCTGTATTGCCAGGGTCTTTGGCTGTGTCACACACAGCTAGTACATCTGCTACATTTTCAGTTCCATTCTTGGTTAGTTCTAGGAATACCTGAAAGTATCTTTACAACTTTTAACTTTATTCCTCCACTACTGACAAGTGTTTCACAAGAGTCAGTACTAGGGCCATGTTTTTATTTTTTTCTAGCCTTTCTTCACCAGACTAACTTTTTTAAGTTGTCCTTAAACTGTTACTACAAGACAAGTAAATAAGAGAACTGCTTCCCCCTCGGCAAATGGTTCATATCTTTACATGTAGCAATTTATAATAAGGTATGCAGTGGTTTCTGTGTTTTACTGTACTTTGCTTTTAACCCACGCAGAAATACTAGTAGTCTACAAATATTTCTTGATGCAAGGTAGATCCTCATTGTATTTCACTAAGAGCATCATTGTACTTCACCATCAAAAGCCTGTATATTACCTATTCACCTCAAGTCCAAAGTATACAAGCCACAGTTTGTTAGAGTCCTTGCGTTCAGTGTGTTTCAAACCATTGCAACAAATCTTGAAAATCTAAGTTGCATTTGAGGCAACTTAAAGCGTTAGCGCTTTCCAAGCCTTTACTGTCTGACATACTTGACCACCTTTTTTTGCTCATTCTAGACCTTGACTATAGGCTGAAAACTCAGTAACTCCCTCTGTCTGTACATCTTGAACTGGTGTGTGTTTTTTTTTTTTTTTTTTTTTGCAGTAGACAGAAAGCTGTTTAATCAGACCTCTTTATCTAGAGATGCTTGCACCTGCTCTGTTGTTTTGTGTAATCCATCCTAATTCTCAGTTTGTGAAATTAATCTGACGGACAGTTTACGTTTTGGAATGTAGGCATCCATCTGTATAACACTGTTGCACTTGACTGAGTCCAGCAAGGTCCATAGTGTAGATGGATAAAGACTTCTGCCCGTGTGACCAGAATTTGAGGAAGAGCTTGGACACTTAATGGAGCTTGTAAGGGAGGACAGGTAGCCCATAGCTTGACTACTTCACTAGTTATGCCAGGGTAAGCAAAGGCATTCCTGGAGCCAAGCTGGTGATGGTAACATTAAATGCAGTTTTATCAATTTGTTATGTCATGGTCAAATCTCAGATTGTATATTTCTGTTTGGCTTTTTTGGTGGTCGTAAAAACTTTAGAATATCTGATAGAGGTGCTCTCTAGGGGCATCACATCTTTTGGTTCAATTCTTTCCGGTGTACAACAAACAACCAGATGAGCCTCCCTCTGCAACACCTGATTGTCAGTTATCACAGTGTCTTTTTCTGTGGCAGTTCTGCTTGGTTGTATTCCTTGCAAGACTTGTGCCTGCAATTCCTTCAGTAGAGCTTACCTTTTTTGCTATGAATAATGGGAGACCTTTAAGCTATTTTTATTGACCAATTACTTTGAGCTGAACACTTTCCAATGGCTATTGTGTTCTTTATTTATCTTCTTCCTTCCTTCATTTTCACCTGCTGGAGGGAGGTATAGTTTCATCTAGGCTGTGTCTTACTTTTGTGGGACAACAAACAATCTAAAAGAAAAGTGTCCGTAGTATAGCTGATGTAGGCTTTATGGATTTCTTTAATTCAAAGCATGAGTGAATTGCCTGACTGAAGCATTCTTTTACTCTGTGCATTTAGCCTCTCTAAGATTTTAGAGCACCATCGTACTCCGTTATACTGATAGAAATTTTTCTGTCTTTATAACTAACATTAATCATCAAATCCCTGTAAAACAGTTTTATTTATTTTTTGTACCAGCTGTGAGGAAGAGTCCTATGCAAAACACTGTAAGTGGAGGAATTATAAATAAATGGTATTCACAATCTATAGTTTACTTTTACCAGGGCATGTTTCTGTTGAAGAATTACGGCTGATAAAAATAATGTACCAGCTCACCTACCCTGTTATCAAATGAAATAGTAGTCTTTCATGTGTGTATTTATTTGTTTACTTGTTTATTAATCTTTGACTTGTTAGCAGTTTTGACAGTGAGTGAGTGAGAGAGAGTGGTGAGTCCTTGCAATGGAGAATGAATCTTTTTCTCCCAAGGTTGGATAGTTGTCCTACTTGCCCATTAGGTTGTAAATAGTGTCAGCTGGACATTTTTATGTTTGACTTTCCCTCATGCATACATTTTCTGAATTCCTGACTTTAATATTCAAATTTAACAAGACAAAAACACTTTATCTTTTCATTTAAGTGGCTAAATAAAGTTTCCTTTTATTTCATCCATACTGTTTTTATTTTGATAGTAAAGTTTTACTTAGTAATCTTGCAAGTTGTGCGATGTATGGTTCTCACTTCTTCAGTTTCAGGATTAGGTTCAAAAATCTGGGATTAATGGCTGAGAAGTTTTTATCTTGAACACAGTACTGGAGCAAAGTGTGACTAAGTTGTCTCTCAGATGAGATGAATGGTCACACTTGGCTGTAGATGAGGTGAACATTGCCACAAAGTGATCTACAGAAACAGTGCAATGATTGTTCCTGAATTTTCTGAAGATTTAAAATTCACCAATTTTTCTGGTAACATTTGTTGCTTCTTTTCAAGTTCTTCATTTGGCCTGTTAGAAGTGTACAAACAGTCAACAATATATTCAGTAATGGGTTGAATTGCAGAGGTATATAGTGGTACAGTGATGTTCCTGTCATAACTAGACATGCCATTTAGAGTTACCTGGACTACAGAATGCATTTTGCTAATGTTGGCAAATAACCATTTTGTCCCTAACCAGTCCACGTTAATTGGCACATTTGGCAATCTGCAGTTTATTTTTCTATTTTGTGCTTGAGAAGAAAAGCCCCAAAAAGAAGTGGCCCCACTACTAAGTGAGAGACCTGATACTGCAAAAATTGTCTGATTCTTAAAACGAAGTACATTTCACAATTTAATATTACACATTTTTTTGTGGGGGGGGGGGGGTGTTGTATACCTGTTCCCTTGCTGCATAGTGTGCGTGTGTACACATATATATGGGAGCGGAACCTTTTGTCGGTGAGTCTGTTTTGTCAGCATCTGAAAGAACCGTTACAGCTGTTTGAAATTTACTGGCTTTTTCAGCATGAGATTGTGGTACAGTGGGGATGGGGAGATATGCCCCCCCCCCATTGTAGTGCAAAGTCATAGGTTCATACTAGTCTATCTGCCCAAGGGCATTTATAAGCCTAGCCCATAGTTATTTGGCTTTTGCCACCCCTTTAGTTTGAAAAAGTCATGTCAATGTCTGCGTTGGCATATGTAATTTGGGGGTACAGGGGGGACTCCCCTGCAAAAAAAAAAATAAATAAATAAAAAAAAAAGGTTTGTATTTGTTTTCCCAAAGATTGTACAGTAACAACCATTTTTAGTCAATTGTAGATTAACTATTGTGGTATTTTGATGTAAGATGATACTTTCCTACACGTGTGTGTGTGTGTGTGTGTGTGTGTGTGTGTGTGTGTGTGTGTGTAAACTCCACGATTACTGTAAAGCTAAAACTCCCAGATGCTGCAGTCTGAAAATTAGTAGATGTTCCCCATTTGCAGGTAATGCCTTGGGCTTTCAGTGGGCACCACTGACAATACCTTTTAAGAGAGGATTGCCCATATTTCAGTTATGCTGCAGGACAAAAGAAGTCCTTGTTTTAGCTGTTGTACTACATGCAGGATGACATTGTAATTTTGTTGTATAGAATGGTGTCAGATGCCTTAGTAAAGTGAGGATGAACATCATTCACTGATAGCCCATTGTCACATGCTGCTGTCACATCTTCAAAGAATGCTGCAGTCGTAAGATTTCCCACATCAAGTAACCAAGCACAATACACACCCACCTATGCAGGGGGTCCTCAATAAAAACTTACCTAAACAGCAGAGAACACCAAATCGCACTCACAAACAACACACACACCAAACACATCACACACAGTAGACAACACACCAGCATCTCACAAACACAGCCCATTAGGCATAACAATAAACCAAACATACTAGTCATTGGTGACTCAGTAGTGAGGCACACTGATGTCCCCTTCACTAGGCTTATCAAGTAAAAGTCAGTCATTTGTCAGGTGCCAGAGTCCTCCACTTCACGCACGTACTTAAGTCTCTCAACAAAAGGTACAAGTATGACTCTCATTGTCCATGTTGGTGTGAATGATTTTAGACGTACCTCCCTGGAGTATATGAAGAAAGACATGCTTGAACTCCTGAGTATGTGTCCCAGGTAGGTATGACTGTAGCCCTAAGCAACATCCTACCTTCACCGAGAATGATACCACAATGCCAACAAAAAATAATTGACTTCAACAATTGCCTTAGTTTCTGGTGTCTTTCCAAGGAGATCCAGTATCTTTCTGCCTGGGATGACATGGTTGACAGGCCTTGATGCTTTGCGGGAGGTGGCCTCCACCTGTTTATCCCTGGGTTTCTGGATCCTGGCCAAGGCTTTTGCTTTCCCCATTGTGCCTTTTTTAGGGTATGTCCCAAAGACAAATCTTCCAGTATAAAAGATCTGTCAAAAGCAAATTGAAGGTCATGCTGCTCAACGCTAGGAACCTTAACCTGAAAATGCAATCACTGGAGGCTCTTATTACATTGGAAGATGCCGATGTCTGTACAGTCACGGAAACTTGGTTCAGGGCTGCGGAGTGCACCCCCTTACTAAGCTATACCTCATTCCACACTTTCTGACCCCAAAACAAGGTCAGAAAGACTAAGGGTGGTGGATGTGGAGTCTCTATCTTCCTTAAGGACAGGCACGCCTCCAGACTGGTTTGCCAGCATGATGCACTGGAATTACTCTAGGTGCAACTGACAGTTGGCAAGACACCCATCCAAGTTATAGCTAGCTATAGACTCCCCCCTCCATGACTTTAGGACACCACTCCTCCTACCTGGACCTACTTGATTCCATCAAGGTACTCTCTAATACCCTGATCCTTGGTGACTTCAACTACCCCACCATAGACTAGGTGAACTATTCCTGCGCTAATACACTAACCCAACGATTCTTTGACTTCATCAGTTCTAACACACTAGCCCAGCTTGTCTCATCCCCCACAAGGAGAGATAACATTCTGTACCTGTTTCTCACCAATATGGGTGACCTCTGCACCACTTCCATAGTATGTTCTTTCCTGGTGAGATCAGATCATCGATCTGTTTCCTTCGAAGTTTCTCTCACCCAACCTCCTCCCAGCTGTAACAAGGCTAAAAAACTTCTCAAAAGCTGACTACAACCTCCTAAGGGAGGGTATCAGTAGCTTTACACCACCGCCCCCTCAGAGGACGCAGACAACTATGCTGAACAGTACGCCAGTGCAGTATACAAGCACTTATACAACTGCATGGACTCTGCCATACCCAACAGAACTAAAACATGCTCCTCAAGGAAACACAAACTTGTCTGGTGGACATCCTCTATCAACAGGCTTTACAGCAAAAGGAAGAAACTGTTGTCCAAGGGTAAAAAGGAACAAATTCCAAAATGGAAAAGCTCCCTCCTCAGCCTCAACAAGCAATTAGATCACTAGTGAAAACCTCCAAAGCCAATTTTGAATTTAAACTATTTATTTTTATTTCACATTTGTTTACCGGCGAGGTCTGACTGGACAGAGAGCTCCATTTTCAGCGGAGGCCCAGGGAGAAAAGCTCCAGAACAATTGCTAACATACTATACATAAGACATTTACATGAGCATTGTAGTGTACACATTCACTTATAAAATAAAGCAGATATTAACATATGATTGCATAAGATATTTACATAAGCATAGAGATTGACATGCAATTAAAAGTATAGTGGGTAGTAACATATGATGGTTGTTCATACAGTATGTTTAGTAGAGATAATCTTGAAGATGCACTGAAGATAAGACAAGAAAGGAAAACTTATAAAGGAAGATAATATAAACCAGTTCATATGAGGTGCATTAACATTTTAAGGGAAAGCTTCCCAACTTAGTCTACAGGAGAGTTAATGGCAGTAGATGGGACTAGCTTCTGAAACAAAGGGAAACCACAAAGCCTTTTTCAGTTATGTCAGGAACCTCCATGGCAAAGCCCAGGTTTGTTCCGAATTAGTACTTAATGGTACCATTTACACTGATGATGCCCAGTAGTGGGAATGGGTGAAAGCGCTTAGTACAAAGTTATATATTTATTTGTTTTTATTCTTGTTCAATAAACAGTGGACCTTTCACGGAACGGGTCATTTTTTGTTTTACAAGTACTTTTGTTTTGTTGGCGCAGTTACTTACCATTTACACTGATACTGTTAGCCATTCTGCTAGCTGATGGGTTCAGCCCAAACTTCACCCCCCATGCCCCTCCCAAATGCCTATTTGACAGCCCCGATACTTGTTCCACACCTCACATCTCCACAGATAAAGTATTAAAGACCCTATCCAAGGCAAAGAAGACAGCTTCCATGGGACCTGATAGTATCCCAAGCTGTATTCTGCACCATCTCCAGTAAGAACTAATTTCACCATTGAGCACCCTATTCAACCACTGCTTAATTACAGATTTCATTCAAGCAGAGTGGAGAACTGCCATTGTCATCCCTTGGCACAAAGGTGGTGCCACTACTGACCTGGGAAGCTATCACCCCCATTAGCTTGACAAATCTGATCTGTAAAGCCATGGAGCATGTTACTGTGGATCTCTTAAACAAGGACATAGGCAGTCTCCAAGCACTTAAACCCATCCAATTCTGATTCGTCAGGGGCAGATCTTGCCTGTTGAACCTGGTTGACTTATTTGAGACTGTCACCAAAGCCCTGGATGAGGGAAAGTCAGTACATACAGCTTACCTTGACTTGGCCAAGGGCTTTGACACAATCCCCTACTCTGGTGTCATCGAAAAGCTAACCTAACATGGCGTAAATAACTATCTCGTCAGGTGGGTGGCCAACTGGTTCACCTATAAGGACCCACAATATCAAAATAGGTGTTAACCACCTCTGACAGCAGACCTATCACTAGTGGTGTTCCCCAGGGATCTGTCCTGGGATCTCTACTGTTTGTCAACTACTTCTCAGAGGTCCAGGCAAAGACAAAGGGCTTGTGGCTGACCAAGTTTGCGGATGACCGTAAATTGGTTGCTGTCACTGACTCCCCAAATGATGTTAACATACTGCACGAGGGTCTCACAGCAACAAATGACTGCCAAAGTCATGGCCTTAAGTTAAACGCAGAAAAATGTATTATCGTAACATTTGGCAAAAGCACAGCCCCTACTGATGACCACATCAGCGGCAGCCCCCTAAGCACAGAACCTCACCTACCACTAACTTTGGCATATTTAAGTCTTCCATAAACATTTCCATTTGTATCTTTTCTTGATTTCCATATTTCTGTGCTTTATACAGACTTTCATAGAATTTCTGAAATATTTCTAATACCTCTACAGGATCTCTTGTTACCATCCTTGTTATAGGCTCTCTAAACTTGGCGACAGCCCTTTCTACTTCATGTTGCCTGAGTCGTTGTGCTAAAAGTTTTTGTGCTCTGCTGTTACTATCAAAAACATTTGGTTAACAGCACTGTTTCTAAACTTGTTCATATTATCGGGTTAATCCCTTATTTTCGGCTTAGCATTCTGCAGTTCATCCTCTTCTTCTTCAGTGATATTCCCCCCATTCTGCAATACTTTAAGATTTGTCAGTCCCTCTAAATAATTCTTGTTACTTCTTAACCATAGCTCTTTCTTTTATTTCCACCTTAATTTTATCATACTCTCTAGCTATATTTTCAGAAGAAATTTCTATCCTCTCTAATAGCTCCTGAATAATCTCCACTTCATTCCTTAAATTCCTGTCTTTAAGCAGATAAGTGGAAAAGCACCAGAGTCTCATTTTTATTTTATTACCCTGTGTTTTTATTTTAGTTATTATTGATGCATGATCTGAAATAGTTATTGGGTGCATATCAAGACCTGAATTCAATTAAATACACGTTTGTCTTTTGGTCCTTTCCCGGTTAGGGGTCGCCACAGCGGGACTCCAGTCCGCTAATGATTGGCAGTCAGTTTTATGGTACCGAGTTGCCAGCCCGATGCCCAACCTTCAGCGAAGGCACGCCCATTCACGCATGTCTTTCGGAGGCCACTCAACCGCGGCGTGGACATGCAGACTCCACACAGAAGGCACTCCAGCCGAGAATCGAACAGGAGAACCTCTTGCTGTGAGGTAACAAAGGTACCGCTGTACCACCACGGATCATATAAAATGTAACTTTTGTCTAGGCTAGCCTAGTTTTTATATCTTGGGGAATAATATGTAAATACACTCTGAACTGCTATTACTGAATTCACATTTTCCGTGCCAAATATTTTCATAAATTTCTTCAAAAATCGACCCTCCTTTGTTATATTTTCCCTGATGCCCCCCCCCGACACATCTTCACATGCAAGTAACGTTCCATTCCTCACCTGTAAGTAAAATTCTTACTGAAAACTGATGATATCTCCCAGAATTTTCTTTAGCTGTATTAGTGTTTTTTAGGTGGAATATAAATATATGCCAGTGTAATCCTCTTCCATTGGTAGTAGCCCCGTAGTACTACATATCTGCCAGTATTTTCCTTTTCTATCATTATTGGAGATCTTCTTGTAATTAATATTAGTATTCCTCTTTTCCTTTGTCCCAAGTATTCCTCTGAATAACCATCCCGAAAACCTTTTTTTATCAAATACACATGTTCATTTCTTTCTAAGTGCTTGTTCCGTAACATGAGACCATAGACATTTAAAGAGATTACAGAAAACATCATTCCATTAAAAAGTTGTTCCCACTTTTTAACATATAACACTTTTTTGTTAAATGTTTAGTTCCAGCTTTTATTTACATGCATACAGTGTTTGACAGATTGAACTTTTATACAATTGTTTCTTGTCATATCCATTTGAAGTATGTAAGGAGAAAATACCACTCTGGACACAGAAATAAATATAAAGTTAGCGCTTTCGTTTATAAAATATATAAACTTCTTCAGACAAAAGTATACAGGAAATAAACCATTTAAATGAGCATTCAAGAAGTGACATCATTTCCCATTCAAAGAAAAAAGTCACAATAAAAGTCCCATTAAACATCAAAATAAAAGACATGCCTCAAAATAAGATATCCAACTACACAATAGACCCATTGAACAAAACTTTAAATAAAATCCTAAACGCTACAAATATATGCATAAAATATATATAGAAGTTAGAATATTTAAATAATTGACTACAAAAATACAATAATAAATGTTATCTACATAAAAACTTCAGTTTCAAAACACTCATGATAGAAATAGTGTCATTCAATCCAGGTGAAACTGAAGTGTTCAACTTAAGTTGCCATAAAAGTTCTTTCTCCTCAAGTTGCAAGGAAGTTGGACCTCCTCTAATGTTTTCAACAACCCTATCAATGATTAAAAAACAAAATTCATGTGTGGGAAAAGACAAAATATGTCTAGCCAGGGCATTTGTTATATTTGCTTTAGAAATGGCGTAAAAATGTTCATAAATTCGATTTTTAAAAACCCTATCAGTTTTGCCAACATAGAAAGACGGGCAATTTTGACATAATGCCAAGTAGACCACCCCTCTTGTGTTGCAGTTGTATTTATCCGTTAAGTAATATTTTTTCTTATTGATCATAAACATGTTGGTAACACATATAAACTTACACCAACGGCATGATCCACATTTAAACATCCCACAATGTGGGCGATGACATTTATAATTTACTGTTTCAAGGATAGTTTTTAAGTTCCTACCTTTTTTAAAAATTACAAGAGGCCTTTCACCCACATAATTTCTTGTTGTACTATCCTCGACTAAAAAGTACCAGTTCTTGAAAATGATATCCCTCAAAAAGGGAGCATCCTTAGAAAAAGTGGTAATAAAACCCACATTTCCAAAGTTATTGTTATTTTCATGCTCAAATTGCTGTAGTGTGTTAGGTGGATCCATAATATCATTAACACTCAAGATTCTCATTTCCAGACGAAATAACATAACTTAGAATTGGTTTAAAGTAACGATATGTCCTTTTAGATGTAACCTCAAAAATGAGTTCATCCAACAAGTTAATAGGGTAACCTCTTTTCATAAACATGTCCCTTAATAAACTACACTCATCCAAAAAATCCTCATCTAAAGTTACCATCCTAGCTGCCCTAACTAGTTGTCCCTTAACAACTCCCTTCTTCTGATGGAAGGGGTGGCAGCTAGAAAAATGGAGGAATGCATTTGAGTAAGTGGGTTTTTGAAAAATCCTAGATGTAAATGTGTGTAAAACAAAATTTTTGACTAATTTTACATCTAAAAATGAAGTCTCTTTTTCTTGAAAGTCCCAAGTGAAATCCAAGAAATCAGTAAAATAAGTAACTTTTTCAATAAATGATACTGCGGAATGTCTATCACCCTTCCAAAGAATAAAAATATCATCCAAATAACGGGTATATAAAGCAGCCTTACTCTGGAAAACAGGGTCTTTAAATAAAAAATGTGTTTCCCAAAATGCCATTACTGTATTGGCAAAGGTTGCACCACAGGGAGATCCCATGGCTACACCTGTTTGTTGCAAATAGAATTTAGATTCACAAAGGAAATAATTGTTAGCTAAAACAAGTTCCAGTAAGTATATGACCAAATCAATAACATGCCCATCCATTTTCTGGTCCAACATAAAATCCCTAACCCATTCACATCCAAGGTCTTGTGGTATACAAGTGTACAAGTCACAAACATCGATGGTAAAAAATTTAAATCTTCATCAAAAGGAAAACTATTTAAAGAATCCAAAAAAGCCCAGGAATCCTTGCAAATTTGTTTTTGATTTTTTAGTAAATCTTTTAGTTTACAGTCAATGAATCTGGCACACCCATAAGTGATAGATTGCCTACCATCGATGATCGGACGAAAATGGGGTTTATTTAAATTCTTATGGACTTTTGGCAACCCAAATAATGTAGGAATAACTGGGTGTATAATGTTAAGAAAATTAAATAAGTCAATGTCAATGCGGCCTTCAATGAATAAGTCATTAATGAAACCTTTACGTTTACGATAGGCTCCATTAATTTCATTAAGAGAAACACATACATAAGCTGCACTGTCCAAAACAAGCAACATATTAGTTGTATAATCAGCCTTATCCATAAAGGCCAAACCACCCCCTTTATCTGTTTTACATATTCGTATGTTAGCAAACTTTAGGCTATTCAAAGCATCTTTTTCCTCGAAAGTAAGATTGTCATCCAAAGAATTAACTGGATAATGTACATTTAATAAACTTCTAAAGTCATTCTCACAAATTTTTTTCAAAAAGTGAAATAGAAGGATGTAAGGGTGGGTTAAAAATGCTAGCCACTTTGAAATCTTTAATAGGACTAGGAGTATTAGCAAACATCACATTCAAATTTAATTTTCTAGTAAAAGTCTTTAGGTCAATCATGGACCTAGCAATATTGCTCCTAAATGTAGGAACGAATGAATGACCTTTTGCCAAAATGTCCACAAGCAATGGGTCATGTTCAAAAGAGGAATAATTAAAAATTTTAAAGTCCTTGGTAGCATTAGTTATAACAGTCACAGAATCTACTACAGTAAGAGTCCCAACTGAAATTTCACCACGAGGACCCAAAGAGGTTATCTCTTCCTCCTGTTCTGAAACTTCCTTTTCTTCTGATTCTGAAAACGAGGGGCACTTTGCTGCCCTGCGTTGTTTGAATTCCTCTGGTTCTGAAAACCCTGCTGTTGGTGAAAGTTAGAACTAGAATCACTATTGGCATTACTATTAGCTAGCCTTTCACTACTTCTAACCGGAGAGCCGACATTTCTATTCATACTGTCAACATTATTGTGGTCAATACAATTATTATCAAGTTCAAAATGAGAATCATCGCCACAAACATCAACAATTACACTTGAACTATTCCTTACATCATTCACAGGGTTAGAAGGGGGCAAGGGGTAAGCCAAAGCCTTGTTATATGCTAGCGAATCCCTGTTCAATTTTTTAATTTTATTCTCTCTAATTTTGTTCAATGCATTATCTAAACTAGAAAAAATGCGTAAAAAGTCAAATTTGTATCTTTGAAAATCCTTGTCCGACCTGATAGCATTATCCAAGTCTGTTAGTTTGTTCTGTAAACAGTCTATTTGCTTCTGATAATTTTTTAACAAACATTCAATGAATTCAAGTCCTTGTTGGTCAAATAAGTTCAACAATTCTTTGTGGAACGTAGAGTTTAAAATAATACCAGTGGGAAAACGCCACTGTCTAAGACCCTTTGGGACCTGCTTCCTTTTGATACATTCAGAAAGGTACTGAATTTCAATCTGAAGCTTTTTAAACTTAAACAATTTAATGTCGAATATTTTTAAGTTGTTAATTATGGTGTTCTCGTTCTCACAAGAATGCCCTGCTTGTGTTTCTACAGTAACTTTGTTTAAAAAGCTTGCCGGCTCTTTAAGCCAGTCATTCAAGCAGGGCAAAGCTGAAACAGTACTTACAGAGTTATCACATTCGTTGTTCACGAAATTAGCATTCCCGACATTTCCACTGGATGTCCGGTTACCAGAACAAGGCAATGGAGTAGAGTTAGAGGTGTTTGTAGTTGTAAAACCCCGATCCTGCGATCCTAGGGCAACCCTTGAAGTTGTAGCCACAGGCTGCGATGGTAAATCCTTTTGAGAGCTGTTGCTAGCACTTCCGGGTACACGAGCGCTTGGGAAATGATGTCAGTTCTTGAATGCTCATTTAAATGGTTTATTTCCTGTATACTTTTGTCTGAAGAAGTTTATATATTTTATAAACGAAAGCGCTAACTTTATATTTATTTCTGTGTCCAGAGTGGTATTTTCTCCTTACATATTTCATTCAGTTTTTGTTTTGCACTCGTTTGTCTGTGGCATTATGGAGAATTGTATTGCTACTGGGTCACAGCCGTTATTTGAATCTACAGATTCACCTTCTAACAACCATTCATCTAATGTTGAACCTGGTGTATCTAGCAGCTATGGGAAACTCACAGCGTTGATTGAACTGTTGACACAACGCGTTGACTCCTTGGCAAGCCAAGTAGCAGGAGTTTTGTCTCGTGTACCTCGTGTGGTGCAACCTTTGCCAATACAGTAATGACATTTTGGGAAACACATTTTTTATTTAAAGACCCTGTTTTCCAGAGTAAGGCTACTTTATATACCCGTTATTTGGATGATATTTTTATTCTTTGGAAGGGTGATAGACATTCCGCAGTATCATTTATTGAAAAAGTTACTGATTTTACTGATTTCTTGGATTTCACTTGGGACTTTCAAGAAAAAGAGACTTCATTTTTAGATGTAAAATTAGTGAAAAATGTTGATGTTAAGTTGTCTATCTCGCCTTCATTCTTGCTGGATGGGTTCGGAGCCGACCTCGGCTCCGACTCGGCCACTCTAAAAGCTCGAGAGTTGGTTCCACCGCCTCGAGGCTGCCCCTATATCCCACAATGCTAGGCGTGAATTACCTCCGATCTCGTTTGCCGCTACAGCGATCGAGGTGTGTTTTCTACCGGCTCCAGGTTAGTGAAAGTTAGACTAGTTTAAATTCTTTAAACTATAGCTAGCTTAGTGTATTTCTCTTTCCCCTTAGTGTAGTGGATATTATCCCTTACTACTTTTTATCCAGCCCCTTTTTTTCTAAAGAACTTATAAGTTCTTTCCCTAGGCCTTCGGGCCCTTCCTTCCCTTCCTTAGGGTGTGTATGTGTTTGATTAGGAAGTTTTAACTCAACTTTCCCTTCAGAAGTTTAGTTTAAATAATTCCTTTTAGACCTCTATCAGTGTAATCTGTGTGTGTGTGTTTCTGTGTTTGATTACACTTCGGTTCCTTGAGTATGTCCAAGGATTCAAAGGTCTCCGGCTTCAAGAAGTGTGATTCGTGCTGTCAGAAAATGTCTCTGACAGACGGTCACACTTCTTGTGTGTATTGCCTGGGACCTTTACACCTGCAGGACTCTTGTGCTGTATGCCATGGCTTCAGCCCTAGAGTCCTGCAGGAGAGAAAAAACAAACTCATTTTAAGGGGTTTGCTTAAGCCTGAAGGTTCCCTTTCTGTGACATCGGGGAAACCTTCTAAGGCTTCCAAGACCTCGGCTCCAGCTTCAGAGTCGAGGCCTAAGGCTTCGAAGCCTACTGCTTCATCGGCTCCGGCTGGAGCCGATGAGTCTTTGACTGCAGTATCTGTGGTTCCTCGGCTCCGCCGGAGCCGAGGCATTAGAGATTCCTGGGTCGGCTCCGATCAGACCATCGGAGCCGACATCTAGAAAGAGATCGAGGTCACCGTCCCTTGGCTCCGTTCATTCGGCTCTAGCGTCTCCCCTGCTGTCTGAACGGAGCCACAGATCTCACTCCTCCAGGTCATCGAGGCTCTCAGATCACGACCTCCAGAGGGTAGTGAGTCGACTTTTAAAGTCCGAGGCACTGGCCCAAATGCTCCAGAGTCCGACTCATCAGTCGATGCCTCAACTTGTTCCCATAAATATTCCTCCTCCGACTCCTTTGAGCTCAGAGCCGGGGCGTCTCTGGACCGAGACTGTGGTAGCATCGGAGTCGATACAATTGTCTTCGGCTCCGTCGTCGGCTCCGATTTCTTCTTTTGAAGAATCTCGGTGCCGGGCTTCCCTCGTCGGCTCCGAGGGGGTGAGTGGCATCGGACCCTTGTCCGACCCCCCTCTCCCTCTCGGTGCTTCGGCGCTGGTGAGTTCGGCTCCGACATCGGCCCCGGAGCCATCTCTGTTGGTGCCGAGGGAGGTTCTCAGCTTCTCGGAGCGGGGACCTCTGGCTCTGCCGGACAGGGGTGCGTTCGAGGTCATGCGGAGTGTGTTGGAACCTTGTTCGACTCCACAGTTGGCTCCGTCCGCCCCTCCCTCTTCGGTGCCTTTGGTTATGTCGACTCACTCCCTCATCCCAGACCGCAGAGAGCCAGCTCCTCAAGAATCCCCTGTGGGGATCTCATCCTCTTCTGAGACCTCCCCTGAATTGGCAGGGGAGCCCCCTAGGAAGAGAAAGTGTAAGAGGAAACACATAGACTCACCTGAGTCTGTCACCTCTGACACAGATTTAGAGGATTCCGAGGGTTCCCCACGTTCCCCGTCTGAAGATGTCTCTTTCGCAGACATTCTAGAGATCCTGAAACAGAGGGGAAATTGGCCAGCCCTTAACCCTTCGGAGGATGAATCTGTGTATCTTGAGGCGTTTGGCTCTCGCCCTTCCACCTCCTGGGTGTGTCCCCCCTTTGATCCCCTCATGCAGGTGTTGGCAAAGAAGGCCTGGACGGCTCCTGATTCAGTGGACCCTACCCCCAGGAGACCTTCCAAATTTATAACAGCACCAACTGACAAACAATTTCTCACAAAAGGTGTTTCTGTGGATGCTATGGTGGTAGCTGCTGCCACCAAGAAGGAACTAGCTGATCCTTCAGTGCCTGTTCATCCCCCTAACAAAGAATCTAGGTCTATGGACAGGTATGGAAGCGGATGTTCTCGTCAGCGACCTTTGCAATGCGTTCGCTGAACTACCTATGCCATTTTACTCGTCTTCAAAGAGACTTGATTAAAGAAGCGAGTGACATGTTGAAGGATCCTACGGCTGCGGGTTTTCAAGACAAGATGAACACTCAGCTGGCTACCCTGAACTCCATAGCTAACTCCTCCATGCGCCTCCTTTCTTATGCGGCTGATGGAGCGAGCAGGGCCACAGGGACAGGTGTGGCCTTACGCAGGCATGCCTGGATGCGGCTATGCAACTTTGCGGACCCCTTTAAAACGTCGTTCACTAATTCCCCGTTTGATGGATCATCTCTTTTTGGTCCTCAAGTGAAAGAAACCTTGACTAGGTGCGAGACGGATGGCAAGACTCTTTCTGCCGTCGGAGTCCGTTTTTCTACTCCTTCTAGGCCTTACCCCAAAGGCCAGAAAAGTGGGAAAATGTGGTTCCGCAAACAATCTCAAGGGACTTCGCCTGACGCACAGAGTCGGTTCCCCACCAGAGGCAGAGGGGGGAACAACAATGGTAGACGCCGCCCTAGAGGCAGGGGGGGTCCGCAGAACCAGGGCAATCAAGAATCTTTCTCTGATAAGCCCTTTCAGCATCCCTGAGGTGTTGCCCGACTGCCCACCTTCGGAGGCAGTCGGGGGAAGATTGTCACTGTACCCAGAAGCCTGGCTATCCCTGACTCAAGACAAGTGGGTACAGTCCATCATTTCCGAAGGCTATTCCATTCCCTTCGTTCGCATCCCAAGCCAATCAAAAAAATCCCTTCCAGATGTTCCACCCGCTCAAAGGGATCTTGCAGCTTTAGAAATTTCAAAGCTGCTTGTAAAAAGAGCAATTCAACCAGTTCCAGCAGACCAACTAGGATCCGGAATCTACTCCAGGTTCTTTTTAGTTCCAAAGAAAACAGGGGACTAGGGACCAATTTTGGATCTCAGTATCTTGAACAAGTCAGTCAAGAAAACAAGATTTCGGATGGTCACGCTGCAGTCCATCCTCCCCCTATTGGGAAAGAAAAACTGGATGTGCTCTATAGATCTTCAGGATGCGTACTATCACATAAAAATGAACAGACGCTCCAGAAGATTCCTCCGCTTCAGGCTGGGAACCAGTCATTTTCAATTCAGGGCCCTGCCCTTTGGTCTCACCACTGCCCCCCGGGTGTTTACCAAATGCATGGCAGTGGTAGCTTCTCACCTGAGACGTCAAGGATTCCAGGTGTTTCCATATTTGGACGACTGGCTCCTCACAGCTCCCACCAAGCATCTTCTTCTAATGGCCAGGGACTACACCTTTCGCATTTGTCAAAAGTTAGGCATTTCAATAAATTGCGAAAAGTCTGTTTTGTCACCTTGTCGTACTATTACCTTCATAGGCGCAAATCTAGACACAGTCAACCTGTCTGCGAGACTAACACATCAGAGAATAGCAGACGTACACAAGCTGGTCTCGCTCCTCTTCAGCAGCAACAGAATCAAAGCCAGGTTAGTTCTGAAAGTGTTGGGGATTATGGCGGCTGCCATACCTCTGCTTCCATTAGCCAGATTCCAAATGAGAATCCTTCAATGGATGCTCTTCACGCAATGGTCATACCAGCAACTTCCGATGTCCCACACCATTATGATCACGCAAACATGCAGAAATCATCTTCTGTGGTGGATGTCTTCCCCTCAGCTCTTATTGGGAAGACCCTTTGTTCCTTCCCCTCCGGTTGCTACTTTGACAACGGACGCCTCCTTGATCGGGTGGGGGGGGCATTATCAGGGCAGAACTGTCCAGGGCACTTGGCAACCAGACGAATGCCACTTGCACATAAATGTTCTAGAGATGAGAGCAGTGCTTTTAGCGTTGCAAGCCCCTCAAGACTCTCTTCCCTTGGGAATGATAGCAATCCAGACGGACAATATGTCCGTAGTGTGGTATATCAACAAACAAGGCGGAACCAGGTCCTACCCCCTGTGTCGAGAAGCACTCAGACTGTGGCAATGGGCGATTTCTTCTCAGCGTTTTCTGATAGCAACACACATCCCCGGGAAGTCCAATCAAATCGCGGACAAGTTGAGCAGAGCTATCCTCATGCCTCACGAGTGGTCTCTGAAAGACTCTGTTGTGAGAGAAATTTTTCTCAAGTGGGGTCAGCCTTGCTGCAACCTTTTTGCTACTCCCCAAAACAGCAAGTGCAGAGATTATTTCACCCTATTCCCTTTACCAGGCCAGCCCAGCAGAGACGCTGTAGTCCAAGTTTGGCCCCGGGGACTTCTGTATGCATTTCCTCCCTTCCCACTAATCTCTCAAGTGATACAGAAAGCTATCGCTCAGAAGGCCTTGTTGATCCTCATTGCTCCTTACTGGCCTCGACAGGTTTGGTTCCCCTTTCTACATCAATTTCTGTTGGAGCGACCTTGGCATCTGGACCTAGCTCCAGATCTTTTGATCCATCAGTCGGGTCAGTTTCATCGCTCCCTTCCCTCTCTGAACCTCACTGCTTGGTTCCTCCAATTCCAACATTAGCCAGGCTTCCTCAAATATCTCACTCTGTTCGAGATATTTTGATAGCTTCCCATAAATCTTCCACTAGAAAGATTTATTTGAGTAAGTGGAAACGTTTCGCCTGTTGGGCTCAAGGAAGGGACATAGATCCTTTCACTGCTTCCATACAAATGGTCCTTGATTTTCTAGCTGAACTCTTTCATGCAGGTTCATCTCCTTCTACTCTTAAAGTTCAACTGGCAGCTATCTCTAACTTTCATGTGGGCATTTCAGAGTCTGCCATAATGTCCCACAAGCTTTGCAAAGCCTTTTTGAAAGGAGTTTTTCTACTCAGACCTCCTATAAGAAATCCTCCTCCTCTTTGGGACCTAAATTTAGTTCTTAGTTCTTTGATTCTTCCCCCTTTCGAACCTGCAGTCTCCTGTTCTTTAAAATTGCTATCATGGAAGACTCTCTTTCTGGTAGCTATTACTTCAGCTAGAAGAGTTTCAGAACTTCATGCACTCAGCTGTTGACCTCCTTATCTGTTGTTTCATAAGGACAGAGTATCTTTACGAACCAACCCGTCTTTGTTACCTAAGATAGCCTCGACGTCTAACCTAAATCAAAGCATTGACCTCCGTGTGTTTTTTCCAGAATATTCTAATAGGTCTGAGCAAAAATTGCATTGGCTAGATGTTCATCGTCAATTAAGGTACTATTTGGATAGAACCAAACAATTCCGGAAATCTAACCAGCTGTTTGTCTCCTATGCAGAAGGCAGAAAGGGACTTTCAGTTTCAAAGGTATCATTATCTAGATGGCTAACATCTCTGATTTCCCTTGTTTATGAAATTAGACACCAAAAGCTGCCTAACAAACCTAAAGCCCATTCCACCAGAGCTTTGGCTACTTCTATAGCCTTCCAAGACAGACTGCCTATTGACACCATTTGTGCAGCGGCTACTTGGGCTACTCCTCACACTTTCGTTTCTCATTATAAGTTGGATTTAGCTTCTAGGCAGAGCTAACTTTGGTTCCACTGTTCTCAAGAGTCTGTTCCGTTAGGCCACCCGGGACAAGGTGCTAGGGACGCGGTCCCATCCAGCAAGAATGAAGGCGAGATAGACAACTTAACATATAGAAGTTATGTTCTTACCATAACGTTCCATGTTAGTTGTCTTCTTCTCGCCTTCTTTCTTGCGTCCCACCCTCCTTCCCCCTGGCCTGGACAGATCTAGAGGAGTTTGATTGTGACCTCTCTTTCTACCACCTCTTTGCGATAGGTATATGCTCTGCTGTGCATATCTCCTAGAGTCAGGCTTAGGTCACCCTTTCTCTTCCCTTTGTTTTTAGAGGTGGAAATTTTCCAGTATTCCTGGTTGTATTATTAGCTGGGCCTAGCTCACAAACGAGATCTGAGGTAATTCACGCCTAGCATTGTGGGATATAGGGGCAGCCTCGAGCCGGTGGAACCAACTCTCGAGCTTTTAGAGTGGCAGTCGGGCGAGGTCGGCTCCAAACCCATCCAGCAAGAAAGAAGGCGAGAAGAAGACAACTAACATGGAACGTTATGGTAAGAACATAACTTCTATTTTTACACACATTTACATCTAGGATTTTTCAAAAACCCACTTACTCAAATGCATTCCTCCATTTTTCTAGCTGCCACCCCTTCCATCAGAAGAAGGGAGTTGTTAAGGGACAACTAGTTAGGGCAGCTAGGATGGTAACTTTAGATGAGGATTTTTTGGATGAGTGTAGTTTATTAAGGGACATGTTTATGAAAAGAGGTTACCCTATTAACTTGTTGGATGAACTCATTTTTGAGGTTACATCTAAAAGGACATATGGTTACTTTAAACCAATTCTAAGTTATGTTATTTCGTCTGGAAATGAGAATCTTGAGTGTTAATGATATTATGGATCCACCTAACACACTACAGCAATTTGAGCATGAAAATAACAATAACTTTGGAAATGTGGGTTTTATTACCACTTTTTCTAAGTATGCTCCCTTTTTGAGGGATATCATTTTCAAGAACTGGTACTTTTTAGTCGAGGATAGTACAACAAGAAATTATGTGGGTGAAAGACCTCTTGTAATTTTTAAAAAAGGTAGGAACTTAAAAACTATCCTTGAAACAGTAAATAATAAATGTCATCGCCCACATTGTGGGATGTTTAAATGTGGATCATGCTGTTGGTGTAAGTTTATATGTGTTACCAACATGTTTATGATCAATAAGAAAAAATATTACTTAACGGATAAATACAACTGCAACACAAGAGGGGTGGTCTACTTGGCATTATGTCAGAATTGCCCGTCTTTCTATGTTGGCAAAACTGATAGGGTTTTTAAAAAATCGAATTTATGAACATTTTTACGCCATTTCTAAAGCAAATATTACAAATATCCTGGCTAGACATATTTTGGCTTTTCCCACACATGAATTTTGTTTTTTAATCATTGATAGGGTTGTTGAAAACATTAGAGGAGGTCCGACTTCCTTGCAACTTGAGGAGAAAGAACTTTTATGGCAACTTAAGTTGAATGCTTCAGTTTCACCTGGATTGAATGACACTATTTCTATCATGAGTGTTTTGAAACTGAAGTCTTTATGTAGATAACATTTATTATTGTATTTTTGTTTATTTCTGTGTCCAGAGTGGTACATATTTCATTCAGTTTTTGTTTTGCACTCGTATATCCGTTTGTAGTGGGGTTTTTTTTGTGTTTTATAACTAGGGCAATTTTTGGAAGTCAAGTTGGATTAAAGATTTTTGTTGAATTTATCTTTATGGTATGTATTTTACAAGCAGAATGTATCAATATCACAAAGAACTCCCGTAAGTTATTGTTGAGCATTGTGTCACGTCTTCGCCGTGAATACTGTTTTTTTCCTTCTTTTTTTTCTGCTCTTTGTGTTTAAACTTTTGTTTCCTCAAAATGGTTAAAGTTCATTTTCAGGAAATGTTACTGGCATACTTATTTTCAAAATACCATTGTGCTAGGGCATACCTCTCAACTGTCCAGATTTTTTCCTCCTATTGTTGGTCTGTTCCTTATAAAAGTTCAGATTTTTTGGGGGGGTTTCTGAGGCAAATCAATAAGGATTGATTTCACTAAATAATGGCAGGCCCTTGAGTTTCAGATGTCCAAAAGAGACCACCTTATAGATAAACAACTAAGAAATGATACAAAGAAGTCCATTATGCTAGACAAAAAAAAAACTACTACTGTAATCTGCAACAAAAGCACCAAAATCATCCACAAAAATTTTGGTTGGGCGTAAATAAACTTCTCCACCCAGGGCAATCATCTACCCCTACCCTCCAAAAACCTCTAAAAATTGTTGCTAACACCTTTAACACTTTCTCTACAGAAACCATGCAATCCCTTGCCAACAAACTAGCTCCCAATACCACAAGTTCTACCAATCCTGCACCCAATAATCCCATCCTCTTCAAGTTCGAGCCAGTTCCAACATCTTTTATTAGGTCCCTACTCAAGAAACTGAAACCCACCACCATTTCGGCAGACCTACTACCCACAGAGTGTCTGCAAAAAGCCGCTAATGAAATAGCATACCCCATTTCAGTATTAATCAATAGAACTATTCTTGAAGCTTATATCCCCTCCATTTAGAAAATCTCCCACATTATTACTCTCCATAAAGGGGGGAATTCCACTGAACTCTCAAATCACAGGCCTATAGCCATCCTGTCATCCGTGGCTAAAATAATGGAAAAATGTATCCATAAACAATTTCTAGCCTATAGGTTCATAGGTTAGTACTAGGCTATCGGCCCTAGGGCCTATACAAGCCTAGCCATAACAATTCCTTGGCTATTTCTTCCCACACTGTTTACTTCCTGGCAGGGCGACTGACGTCCATTCTCCCATCCAATCGTCAAGGTTCCTTTTGAAGCGGGCCAAAGAGGCACTCTGTTTGACATGTATGGGCAGTCTATTCCAGAGTCTGGGGAGTCTCTGAGTCAGGAACTTATCCCTCCAGCATGTTTTGTTTATTGTGATGACAAGGTTTAGATCTCTGGAGCATGTGGCTCTGAGGGATTGGGATTTCTGAGTGTAGCATATCCAACAGCCCTGGGTTTGACATGGCCTTGTATGTTAAGCAGAGATCGCCTCTGAGTAGACAATATGCGACAGAGTATAGCTGGAGTTTTTTTAAGGCTGTCAGCATAGGGCATCTGCTTTAGGCCTGTGATTCTTTTAATGAGGTATTTCTGCGGCCTTTCTAGTTGCAGATGTCTTGAGAGGTACATACCAAAGGGGGCATTGTATTCTATAATGGGTCTAATGAGGGATGAGTACAGTGGGACAATGACCTCCTTTTTTCTGGGTGAAAAGCCCTTAATGATGAGGTGTGCCACATAGAAGGATTTCCTGAGTGTTGTGGCGATGTGGTTATCGAAGGTGAGACCACTGTCCACCTGTGTCCCTAAGTCTCTTATCACACTTTCGGTGTTTAGTGTACTGCTTACCTATGTGGTAATTCATGGGTACTTAGTTTTTCCCAAAGGGGATAACTATATGTTTCTTGGCATTGCTCTTGAGCGCATAGCTCTGGCGCCAAGCATCTGTTTCTGTAAGGCCCTTTTGTAGAGTTTCCACATCATTTGGGGATTCAGTAATGGCTCTCAGTTTGCAGTCATCTGCAAACTTTGTTAGCCAGAGACCCTTAGTGTTGGCCTGTACTTCAGAGAAGTAGATGCCAAATAAGAGCGGTCCCAGGACTGAACTCTGAGGAAGTGCATGTGTCTGTAGCTGGATTTGGAGTAGGCTATGTTTACAGTGTGGGTTCTGTCAGTAAGCCAGTTGGCAACCCATAGAGTGACGTAGGGATTAATGCCCAGTTTAGTAAGTCTATCTATGATTCCAGAGTGGGAGATGATCTCAAAGGCCTTGACGAGGTCCAGATAGGCTGTGTGGACTGCCTTACCCTCGTCCACGGCTCTGGAGACTGATTCAAAGAAGTCAGTCAGGTTCAGGAGACAAGATCGTCCCTTCACAAACCCAAACTGGGTGGGGTCCAGTGTTTGAAGGTTGCCAATGTCTTTGTTTAGAAGTTCCATGATAATACGTTCCATGGCCTTGCAGATCAGGCTCGTCAGGCTGATGGGGCGGCAGTTCCCGGGATCCAATGTGGATCCTACCTTGTGGAGTGGGATAACTGTAGCTGTGCACCACTCAATGGGCACAAAGCCTGAGGTGAGGCTATGATTAAACATGACACTTAGGTGAGGTGCCAGTTCATTTTGTAGTTAATAAAGTACACAGCCCGGGATGTCAGCTGGTCTCATGGATGCTGTATTCTTAGCTTTGGAGAGTGCATTTTTTACCTGTGTGGCCGTTATTACTGGATTTTGGCTATCTTCCGGTATTGAGATGGGCTGTTTAGGTGGTGAGAGGGGGGTGAAGTTGGCACTGAATTGATCTGCCAGGATATTGGCAATATCCTTGGGATCAGTATGTAGGTTCATAGGTAGGTACTAGGCTATCTGCCCGAAGGCATTTATAAGCCTGGCTAGAATATTTGCTTTTGCCGCCCCCTTAGATTAGTTTCCTGTGCCTCTGTCCAGCAGAACCACTGAAGTGATCCCTGGGATAAACTTTCGGTTTCCCATCCACTCATCAAGGTTTCTTTTGAAGAGTGTTAGCGAGGAGCTCTGCCTAATGTAGATTGGAATCTTGTTCCAAAGCATGGGAAGTCTCTGGGACAGGAATCTATCACTCTAGCACATCCTATTTATTGTTGTGGTGAGGTTTAGATCCCTAGAGCGTGTGGCTCGAGGGGATAAGGTTTTCTTTAGGTGGAGCATGTCCATGAATTCTGGGTTGGACATGGCCTTGTATGTCAGGCAGAGATCACCTCTGAGTAGGCGATATGTAACCGAATACAGCTGGAGTTTCTTCAGTCGAGCTACATAGGGCATCTGTTTGAGGCCAGTGATCCTCTTGGTGAGGTATTTCTGTGGTCTTTTCAGCTGTTGCAGGTGTTTTGTAAGGTACATCCCAAATGGGGCGTTGTACTCTATGATGGGTCTGATGAGTGATGAGTAAAGGGGCACAATGACCTCTTTTTTGATCTGGATGTGAACCCTTTTATGATTAGGTGGGCCACGTAGAAGGATTTTCTAACCACTTTGGCAATGTGATCATCAAAGGTGAGATTACTATCTACTTGGATCCCCAGATCCCTTATTACATCTTCCGTATTTAGGGGACTACCACCTATGTGGTAGTTTGTGGGTACTTTGTTTTTTCCAAAGGAGATGACTATGCACTTTTTGGCATTTAGCTTGAGGCCATGATTTTGACACAAGGTATCCGTGTCAGTGAGACCCTTTTGGAGGATGTCTGTGTCAGCTGGAGAGTCAATTATAGCCCCTAGTTTGCAGTTGTCTGCAAACTTGGTTAGCCATAGTCTTCCTGTGCTTGCCTGTACCTCTGAGAAGTATATGCCGAACAGGAAGGGTCCTAGGACTAAGCCCTGGGGAACGCCACTTCTATCCGGTTTAGAATCGGACCTAGCTCCTGCAACTTTCACCATGTGGGTTCTGTCCGTGAGCCAGTTGGCAACCCATCTTGTGACGTAGGGGTTTATGTTCAGGCTGGTGAGCTTGTCTATAATACCAGAATGAGAAATGGTGTTGAATGCCTTAACGAGGTCTAGTTAGGCTGTGTACCACCTTTCCCTCGTCTGTAGCCTTGGTAACCGTCTCAAAGAAGTCCACCAGGTTTAGGAGGCATGATCTGCCCTTAACAAAGCCGAGCTGAGTAGGGTCCAGTGTTTGGAGGTTCCCAATGTCTCTTTTAATGAGTTCCATGATGATGTGCTCCATAGCCTTGCAGACCAAGCTAGTCAGGCTTATAGGGCGATAGTTCCTGGGGTCTGTTGTGGCTCCACCTTTGTGGAGCGGAATAACCATTGCTGTGTGCCACTCTATGGGTACGTAGCCTGTGGAGAGGCTGAGTTTGAACAGTGTGTTTAGGTGAGGGGTTAGTTCATCTTTCAGCTTGTGTAGGATGCAGCCTGGGACACCGTCCGGTCCCATTGATGCTATGTTTTTGGCTTTGGAGAGGCTGTTTTAACCTGAGTGTCTGTGATTTCAGGGACTCTACATTCGTCTGGTATGGCTATGGGCCCTTTTGGGGGCGAGAGGGGTTGAAGTTTGCACTGAACCTGTCTGCCAGGATGTTGGCGTTATCTGTCGGTTCAGTGTATTTTGTGCCATTATGCACTAACTCTGAGCAGATCTGAGCATTGCTGTTTAGATTCTTGACATAGTTGTAGAATGGCTTGTGGTTGTCTTTGGAATCTTTGGCAATTTTATTTTCGTAACTAGCTTTGGAAGATTTTATGAGGGATCTCGGCTTCTTACTGAGGCTGGTAAGGGAGTTTGTTTTGCATCCTAGGATTTTCCTCTTTTCTGCAACAGTTTCTTCCTTTTGTTGTAAAGTTTGTTTATGGCAGGGGACCACCAGATTGGCTTCCTTTTTTTGGAGGTGAGCATCTTGGTTCTGTTTGGGATGGCACGATTCATGCATGAGTGGATGTGCTCGTACAGTGCCTTAATGTAGGATTCAGCAGTCGAACTTTCAGTTCCCGTCTGCATGGGTGTCATGAAGTTTGTCACTTCTGACTTGAGTAGCATGAAGTTGGCTTTGGAGAAGTTTTTTATGGAGGTTTCCTTACTGGGGGATGGGGGTGGGATGTGGATGTTAAGGGTGATTTTAGCTTATGGTCAGGCCTGACCAACGAGGGGGTAACCATATGTATGGAGCATCGATTTCCCATGTTGGTAATGACCATTTCTAGGATATTGGAGCCCCTGGTGGGACTGTGGATTAGTTGATCCAGGGCGTTGGAATTTATGAATTCCAAGAACCGTTGGGCAAAGGTGTTGTTACACGAGTAGTTTTCCCAGTTAATGGCAGGGTAGTTGAAATCACCCAGTATTAGGGTGTTTGGTTGCATCTCAATATTTTCCAGTATGTTTAGAAAGGTGTAGTGAGAATCCTGGGGCATGATGGGGGATCTGTAGCAAGCTACAATTTGGATTGCAGTCTTACCTAGTGTTAGTTGCACCTGGAGAATTTCAGAAGGATTGTGTTGGGCAACTAGCCTGGTGGTGTGAATATGGACACTCCTCCACCTTTAGTGTTTCGGTCTTGGTTTGGTGGCCGAAAAGTGTAGTAAGAGTTGTAGCCTGGCATCGCAGGGGTGCTCTCTGGCGCCTTGAACCAGGTCTCAGTTACTGCACAGATATCTATATTCTCCATTTTTAGGAGTGCCTCGAGAGAGTGCATTTTGAGGTTTAGACTTCTAGCATTGAGTAGCATTACCTTCAGAATTTGCATGCTTGTACCTGTTACGGTGCTATCTTAATCAGAATAGTCTGCTAGCCCCCTCCCAGCACGGATTTAAACCTTGCCATAGTACAACCTCAGCCCTTTTTTCCTTC
The DNA here is from genome assembly GCF_019279795.1 of Protopterus annectens. Lineage (NCBI taxonomy): Eukaryota > Metazoa > Chordata > Ceratodontiformes > Protopteridae > Protopterus > Protopterus annectens. Next base: position 1,129,439,289 of record NC_056737.1, read on the forward strand.
TCTCACACAATAAATCAAAACCGTAATAACAACAAGCTCTCTTCAGCCCTCTTCCTAGACCTTTCCAAGGCATTCGACATGGTAAACCACCAGCTACTCTTAGACACTAAAAACACTCACTATAGATAACTTAGCAGTTAGCTGGTTTCATTCTTATCTAAGTGGCAGACAACAAGCTGTACTATGGAAAGATAGCTTATCTTCCCTTTTACCAATCACCCTTGGAGTCCCCCAGGGGTCTATATTAGGTCCCCTCCTATTCTCCAGCTTCATTAATGATCTGCATAAAGTCATCCCAGATGCAAAGTGTATTCAGTATGCAGATGACTCGACCCTAATCTGCGCTGCCACCTCCCCCACAGACTTAGAATCTTTATTCCAAAACACCTTCAACAAAGTAGAGAACTGGCTCACTGGTCGCCGTCTACTATTAAACCCAAATAAAACCAAGCTGTTACTCTTCACCCCCACTCGCAAGGTCCCTTTACCATCTCTCACCATAACATCTAACAATGGTACCATAATTTCCCCAGAACCTTGTACTAAACTACTAGGAGTAATCTTAACCTTAAGTTTGATGCTCACGTCGACAAAACAATTAAAACAGTTAATAAGAAACTAGGCTCTTTATACAAAATTAAACAATTCCTAACCCCATCTGCTAGGACTGTGATCACCCGTACACATTTGCTATCCACCCTTCTTTATGCCTCACCCGTCTTTGCAAACCTAAGCAAATCGGACCTCAGTAAACTTACTAGCTGCTACAATAATATTGCCAGATTTGCCACAGGATCAGCTTATAGAACTCATAACTGTCATCACTGTCAGAACCTTAAATCACTAGACTGGCTAGAACTACTCTACCAACTTCAGTATAACCAACTAATAGTTGTTCCCAAAGTTCTTCACCAACCAGACAGTACACCCATACTGAAAAATATTATCACTCCCTACAATAACTTAAAAACACTCTGCTCTTCCAACAGAACGCTAGTACAAACTGTTAAATCCAACAATTCAGTTGGTGAATCATTATTTTCCAACTCTGTTGGTAAAACCTGGAGCTTACTTCCTGGAGAACTTACTACAGCTCCCTCCTTAACCCAATTCAAAATATCTCTTAAACACCTAAAAATGCATTGGCTTTGTCCCTGTACAAACCCTGACTAACCCCTTCTCAAATATCAACTATAATTGAAAACCTTATTATAGGAAGAGACTTTCATTGTATTACTCTGATTCAGTAACTATTTAGAAAACCGAGTATATGTCTCTTAACTACTGGAAAGTACTGAAGTAAGGATGATATCTTGATTCCATCATGTATGTGAACCACTAAAAATGTATGTGCTCTCCCTTATCAGTTAATTTCCAACTATTTCCTATCAGTTAATAATTCCCAACTATTTCCTGTGTGTATTCTAGAAAATCTTGAACATGTGTGTATCTATTGTTGAACAAATGTCCATTTTGTAATATTTCACTGTATGTATACATGTTATTTATGTCTGGAGCTTTTCTCCTTGGACCTCCACTGAAAATGGACCTCTATCCAGTCGGACTTTCCCGGTTAACAATTGTAAAATAAATAAATAAATATCCTTAAGAAAAAGCATGTTAACACAAGACCTTTTATTCTAGCAACTTTCTAAGTTTGAGAGCAGTTTTTAAAACTTATCCCTGTTTTTCGGCTTTGTCCAGATTTCTTGTGCTAAGCAGTTGAAAGCTGTATACTAAGGTTCTATCCTTAGACAAGAGGAGTTGCATTTTAAGGTTTAATGAAAAAATATAACATTTTCAATGTTTTTATGCCTTGACACAAAGAATGAAAAATTATTTTTTGAAGAAACACATATTGCCTTTTAGGTCTAAAACATGACCAGAATTATATATTTAGTCATTGATAGTTCATATTATTCTGTGGAGAATTGAAAAACACCCAAATTGAACTCTTTTTTTTCAATTTACAAAGGTCATTTTGGCCTGAATTCCAGCCTAACTTCATATGACAGTTTCTGTCTACTGCTTCAGGACATTATGAAATTTCAGTCCAAGATCCCTTGATAAAACCCCACTCTCATTTTGTTTTGTACAGCCTTAATCACTTGTAGGAAAAGGAGACCATTCCATGGTAACCATTTGAAATGTAGAGTCTCTTTAGTGCAAGTCTGGGAGGACTGAATGACTGAAAATGTGGATTTCCTTATACGAAGTCTGAGATGCCATATATTGGAATATGGCATTTATTGGAGTATTGTTTGTTTTTTCTCTGATGTATGGTGATTTCAGAGTTGGTATATGTATGTATATGTGTGAGTGTGTATGAATGTTTGTATGGCTCTACGTCACATGACTGAAAACTCAAAATACTGAATTTTAATTTGACTGAGACCACAATACCTAATTTTCAAAATACAGAAAATCATTTGACTGAGTCTCATTATACTGAAGGCTTACAATGCTGAATTTCAGAATACTGAAATTTATACCATATACATGTTTCCCTTCACCTGTGACTTGCTTGTGATAAAAAAAAAAAAAACATTACTGTAACTTAAACTGCCAACTGTCAGAATAGCAATATTAGCGTAGAAAGTAGCGTTTCTAAATGTTGGTATGTTTATTTACATTTTTATGGGAAGTATCTAAAGTAATGTGGCGGACATTTCATGCACTCCCAGCAGTAGTGGCAGTGTATACAGAACTGTAAGGTAATAAAAGGTGTATGTCCTTTTCCCCACTGTAGTGGGATCCTAGAGTTAGTATGTATAGTTGGGGGGTGTCAGGGGCATAGCCCCCCCGCTTAGTTTGGTTTTATATTGTCCGGTTTCTGTTAAGAGGGTAGATAAGTAGTTTTTAAGTTTTGGAAAGAGTTAGTTGTTGTAAGTGTGCATATCTATGGCTTATAATTCAGTATTTTGAAATTCAGCATAGTAAGCTTTCAGTACTCAGTCAAATGAGTTTTCAGTATTTTGAAAATTAGGTATTGTGGTCTCAGTCAAATGAAATTCAGTATTTTGAGTTTTCAGTTGTGAAGTAGATGTGTGTGTGTGTGTGTGTGTGTGTGTGTGTGTGTGTGTGTGTGTGTATGTATACACAGCATGTTTGGCGGGGTGTGGAGGGCAGGGCATGACTTCACTTCCATGGCAAATTTCCATTGCTTTAAATGGGAAGCTGTTGGGTAATTTTGCTAGTACATTTTTTTCAATTAAGCGAAAGAATGCAGTAAAAATGTAATAAAATAGGCACTGCACAAGTATATGTGCAGTGTGGTACTGATTTAATTTGTAACCCGCAATTAAGGAGTTAACTGTATCTTGAGCAGACTTATTTCAGATATTGAGAGTGGTATCCCAGTTTGTTTTTTTTAGTATTTTATTTATTGCATCATAGTTTCCGGTGTTAGCCTATGGAAGATGATTTAGTTAAACTAAACAAAGTGGGATCACTACTCTTGGTAATTACAGATGGTATAACCATGTAATGGGAACAGAATGATCCTAGATTTTTTGCATGATATACAAGATATTACTATCCCTCGATGGATATTATACTGTCTGCTCCAGACTGATGCCCAAATAATTTAATGTGTTATTCATGTCTACATAATGTTTAGAAGTTTACCCAATCAAAGTATTTGAGTTAAAATCCACCTTAAGTTATCTGAAGTTGGGAAATCGTTGTGCTTTGTAAGAGATGTGGATAATGCATGGTAGTGCCGTATGTTCTTATCCATTCCTTGAGGGTCCTAGATGTTTCTGGCTTTTATGTGCGCTCTCAGAAACCATGAAACACCAACACCACCACTTAATTCACTGGATTTGCAACGGTGAAATTGTTATTTTGAATTTGTGATATGCATATTGGATCTTTAAACCTTTGTTTCAGTAGTTGGCATACCAACTTTTTCCAAGCTGGGGGTGGGTCAGGTCAGTATGTACCCCACTGCATTGTCATTTAAAGTCACTTTCAGATTTTTTTCATGCATATTTTTTATTATTTTCATATTTAAATTGAAGATGTCTTGGAAAACACCATGAGGATAACAAATTTCTTCAGTACTTTTTATACTTGCCGGGAAAGGGCTGAAGTATCACACCAAGCCGACAGGCACTCTGTCTACCATCTGAGATACTATGTCAGTAGCCACTGATAGATTTCTGAAATTTTGTCATGGTTATGTACGTACCATGCATTTCATTAGGAGGTTATTACAAAGCAAATGTGTTTTCCCATGTCTGTAAGACTGCTTAATGATACAACACATCCTTATCCTGTTGCATATTCAAGGGAGGAGCTTCATAGATTACTATTGTTAATGCTGGAACAAGTTGTCCCTGATCCTTTTCAACATACTTTTTTTTCCCAATAACTTTTTATTATATTTCACAAATAACAAAGCATAACAAAAAGGACACTGTGATTGAATAACAAAGCGAAATATGCAGAAGTGAACAAGAATCAACACAGGAAAAATCAACTAAACTTACCTGTACATAACAACAAACTAATTGTATACAAAATTTACAGGCATAAGTGCTACCAGACAAATAAAGAACCATTGAAAAAGAAAATGCTGAGATATGAGGGATATCAGTGGATCTCCGAGTGTGACAAGGGGGAGGAATCTTTACAGTAATCAAAATGCTATGATACAAGAAGGATTACTCACAAAGAATATGATCAAGCAAGAATTTCCATAGTTTTTCAAAGTAGGCTTTTTCCTGGGCGTATTTATGGTAAACTTTTGTGCAAAGATATATTTCATTGCCATCTCCTTGAAACCTTTCCAGCAAAGTTTAGTGCGATCCATCCAGTTTCTAGTGATGTATAATTTGATAAGAGAGCAAAGAGTGATTAGTACATGGAGTTTCTACCTAGGTAACTTAGTCATGGGGATATGTAGGATGGCCGTTTCCCAGGAGAGGGCAGATTTATGGTAACCCATTTTCTTGAGGTGTACATTTAAAGAACACCAAAGTTTGTGAGTGTGTTTAGAGAACCAAAAAATATGAAGGAGGTCCGCTCTTGGAAAGGAACAACAGGTACAAGATGGGGGAGACTTTGGGATCAAAAAGTTTAAGGACATATAGTAAGAGTTATTAATCATCAATTGTGTGCAGATGAGTTTTTTAAAAGGGGAAAGTTCTGTGGTAACTTTTATAGCAGAGAGCTTTTGATCCTCCGTAATAAGGGTTCCTTGGTTATCCCAGTACCTAGAGAAAAGGCAGTCTAAGTTGTGTAGTATAGAGTTTAATAAACTATAAGATCTAGAGAGCATTTTTTCTGGACTCGAGAGAGTAGAGATAATTTCACAGAGCATGCTAATATCCTGGGGGTTAACAGAAAAATTAGTAAACTGAGATGAGATTAACTCTCTTAATTGACGGAGAATGACTGAGTATTAATTAGACGCAACTCAGAAAGAGTTTTAGACTTTTGTGTTTAAAAATGTCCCATACCTTGATATCTTTAATAAGAGGAAAATCATTGAGATTAACCATTTTATTATTGATCATGATGTTCGGATTAAGGTGAAGAGGCTGGAGCAGAGGAAAAGTATTTCCAAGGTTAATGTCCTTTATCAATTTTTGGAATAGTTTGATCTTATGTTTTAGGGTACTAGATAATTTAGAATTGTTGATGGCAGACGTGGATAAATTTGTTAATAACAATGTGGTAATACCATATTTTCATCCAGGATGGGAACAAAGTGAGATCTTCGCAATTGAGATTTGAAATAGTCAAGATTCTATTAGCACAGATAATCATGTAATAAAGATGAAAATTTGGGAGGCCTAGCCCACCTTTTGTCTTAGGGTAAGATGGCTTGGAGTAAGATATCCTAACCCCTTTTGGATACCAGATGAATTTAGCTGTTAGGTTATTAGAAACAATTAGATTTGATGCGGTAAAATGGTAGAGGAGCCTGGGCAAGACATTCATTTTTACTATAGCAACCTTGGATAGAAAGGACAGATTCATGAGTTTCCATCTGTGGAGATCTTGATGTATACTAGACCATGTTTTAAGTAAATTATTTTGAAGCATGAAAGCTTGATTATGCTCGAAGTGTATTCCAAGGTATTTAAGATGGTAGGTTATTTGAAAGGGAGAGTCCAGAAAGTAATTACATTTATGACCAACAGGGTTAATTGGGAAGATGTGCGATTTCTTATGGTTGATCTGATAATCTGAAGCCATAGAGAACTTTATTAATAGTGTTTATAATTTTACACAGGTCAGTGTTGGGATATTGAAAATATAAATTAAGGTCATCCGCAAAAGCAGAGAATATTATGTTAGTGTTTAAGACTTTCTGAATTGAGTGATAGGTGTTTTGGGTAATAGATAGGAAAAAGGGTTCAATGAAAATATTAAAGAGAAAGGGGGAAAGTGGACAACCTTGTCTTCCGTTTGTGATCCTAATTGGGCTGGAAATTGTTTTGTTTACATATAAATAAGTATAGGAGTTTGTATATAGAAGTTAAATCATATCTGAAAAAACTTTAGGTATGCTAAAATGGGATAAGGTTGAGAACAAAAAGTCCCAATTTACTCTGTCAAAAGTTTTGGAAGCATCTAATGTTAAGGCATAGATCGGATTTTTGTCTTTTTTTTTTTGTAAATTGCATTAGGGAATCAAGAGTTAAGGTGTTTTCCCAAGTGTGCCTGTGACTCATGAAACCTGCTTGGACAGGGGATATCAAGAAGGGCATGATTCTTTTGAGTCTGTTGGCTAGGATAGCAGAGAAGATTTTTATATCGATGTTTATTAAAGAAATGGGTCTGTAGTTGTGGGGATCAGCTTTTCAACATACTTGATATGCCTTGTTTTGGCCCTAAAAAAGTAAAATGTTTGCATTCGTATTACAGAGTGCAGTGAGGTGTGTGCCTGTTTTGTGCACAGTTGAGTCACCAATTGCTAAGATTTTTGGGTTTTCAAGGTGCTGGCTTGGACCAGTAAAAATCTTAGATTATTGTCCTGGACATTCTCCACTGCTGTTGTGTGGTGACTTGTCTGTGTTTGATTTCACTAATGGTTAGTGAGAGATTTGCATAATTAGCTATATGTATAAAGTTTTGTTGAGTTTATGGCTTTTTGGGAAGCAGGTGAGGCTTTTTGTAGGTGTTACCTTAAGCTGAGATGTTAACCCCAGTAACTTGGAAGTACGTATACCTGTCAGATGTTAAGTGAAATTTGTGTGCGCTCTGTTAGCATGAGGCAACTTTTATTTGTGTGTGTGTGTGAAAGTAAATTTAATCATGAGAGTGGGCTGGTACAGAACCCTTTTTCAGCCACTCCCTAGGTTACATGGCAATGATTTTTCATAACCACATTGAATAGCTTAAATGCATGCAGACAATGCAAACATTTGAAAGTATTACAAAGTAAGTAGTTCCTTGAATCTGAGGTGATACCAAAGGCAGGGTTTGTACAGATTGAGGAGAGGTAATTATCACTTAAGATACAGGCACATAATACTAGTAAAATATTAAGATTATAGTTTGATAGAGCCAGGATGTGCCTAGAATTTTTAATGAATGGATGAGCTTTAAATGCAAACTTTAAAGACAAGGAATGTGTTCAGATGGACTAGATATGGGATTGGCAAGTAAAAGTTAAACATATGCAGTGTTTACAAAGGAGAGTCGGAGAGCTTAATTCGCATTAAATGAAATTTTTGTTAAGGAGTATAGCCTTAGACGCAAGTCTGCTGATCTGTATCTGTAAAACGGGTGCATTTGTTGTGTGATTGTAGATGCACTTTTTAGTTTATCAGGCCTTTAAAAGTTAGCTTATGATAGGCTGCCTTAGAGAATGGCGACCTGAACATTGCTGTTCTGACTGGAGAATGATTATTCCCCCAGCAGGGTGTTAATGTACAGGTAATGCCCACTGAAAAATGTGTCAGCTGCTTGGAGCTTGGACTGTAACAGAGCTAACGGTCGCCATTATTTTAAACTCGCTAAGCAGTGCTTTTGCTGTTTAGCAACTGTAAAATTAAAAAAAAGTGTGTGCATGTGGGCATGAAAATAAGAGTGAGAGTGATCGAGACATTATTTTACCTTCGCTAAGCAGCATTTTTTTTTGTTTGGTTTAGCAAGTATAAAATTAAAATATATAATTAAAAAATAGGTAAGTGTGTGTACGAGTGATTGATGTTCATCGTGCATACAGCTGCAGTCATAACAGACGGGTTATCCTGCCGTCAGGCGGGTCCTCGGTCGGCCGAATTCCAAAGTGTAGGTCCGGCGTCGGTTGTCGTCGCTTCTTCCCTGACGTCAGTGCGTCAGGAGTATAAAAGAGGCAGCCGACGCCATTTTCTTCTGTCTTTCTTGCCGCGCGGTGCCCGAAGCAGAAGCAGTTCGCAAGTGCCGGTCGGGCAACTCCTGAGATTTACGAAAGTATTTCAGCCGAAGTCTTCTTGAAAGCTAAGTACCCCGTTGGGGAAACTTTTCTTGCCTCAGACCGATGTCAGACAAAGTTAATAATTGCATTCCATATGGGAAGCAAATACCGCATAAGGATTTCCACTCTTTCTGTATAACTTGTTTAGGCCCAGACCATGACGTCTCGGCCTGCCATTTTTGTGCTAGATTCAATAAGCGCACTATTTAGCATCGGGCGGAATTCACCCTTTACTTTTTTGGCAAAAAATTTAATTATATTATGTCGTCGGATACTCCGACTCCAGTTTTGAGCAAAAAACGCAAAGATAAGGACCGACACACGAGGTTCGCACCACCTACTGAAACCACGCTAAGGCCGACTGCCGGTTCTCCGGTACTCAGCGAGGTGCCTACGCAGCCTCTGAGTACCGATGACAAAGCATTACCGGTGTCTTCAATACCCGAGGTCGCAGGCTCCTCGGCCCCCATTCCTACTACAGATCCCGACGCCACTCCTGGCGGGGATACTCAGAATTTAGACAGGCCTGCCATTTCTCAAGGGGTCTTCAGGCCTTCCTCCTTCTCTATTAAAGCCTTCACTAAATCTAAAGCAGCCATGAAATCCAAAAAACAAGTTCCTCAGACCCCCTCTCAAGGCACCATGCCTAAAAAACAGATGCTTAAAATGGCTGAGACTTTGATTACTCTTATCAGGGGTTTTCATCCCCCCTCTGACAAAAGGCCCAGATTAGAGGAAGACTACCCTTCCTCAGATCAAGCTTCTATTACCTCAGAACTATCTGAGGATCAGGATTATGCCTATTCTCCATTCGAAGACTCTGATGCTGAGGAGTCTATTCCCTCGGTCTCCCCCCCTGAGGACTTCTCTTTTGGGGAAACCCTGCATACATTGAGGGAACACTTTCACTGGGAAGGCCAAGATTAATCAGATGCCAAGAAAAGGCTCAGGGAATTTCTTCTGCTCCCCCAGCATAGGCCTCTGGCTATCCCTCCTGTTTTAGATATATTGGATGATGTGTACACAGAAGCCAGCTTTAATCCTGATTCTTTGCCTCCAGCTCCTGTTAAACCAGACAGGTATTACCGGGTTCCTGATTCTCACCAGTTCCTATATAAAAGCCATACTGCTGACCCAGAAACAATTTCACAGGGTCCCAAGGGAATTAAGGCCTCCACTGCTAAAAATCCATTACCTTCAGAGAGAGATTCCAGAGCTTTAGAAAGGTGGGAGAAAAAGGTGTACACCTCGGCCACTTTAACCATGAGGGCATTAAACTGTCAGTTCCATATGTTAAAGTATCAACAGTTTTTGATATCTCAGCTGAAAAGCAAGATGACACAACCAGAACAACCAGATTTAAAAGAGTTGCAGGTTTTGTTGCATGGTGCAGAGCAAGTGGGAAAACATACCTTGCAGTGTGGTTTTGATGCCTTAGAGGCCTCATGTAGAACTGCTGTTACGGGGTCTGTTATACATAGGCATGCTTGGCTCAAAGAGCAAACCTTACCAGATCAATTAAATTATTAGATGCTTCTCTTCAAAAAGATGTATTGTTTGGTGTTAAAGCTGAGGAGGTGCTAAAGAAAATGGAGGAAAAAGTGAAATCAATGCAAACAGTGAAAGATTTCCTGCAGGTACAGCCTCCACGTTTCAGCAGAAACTGGCCTTCAAAAAATTGGTCCTTTCCAGCCACAGACAGACCTCAAAGGGGCAGATACAGGCGCCCAAGGGGCAGAGGGCAACCTCAAGGATCCTTCAGAGACAGACAGTGGCAAGCACCAACCCCAAGAGGTGGAGAAGATAGATCACGGTCTTTTAGAAAACAGACACAATGACTTCCCCCTACACCTGCCAAGCAAAGCTTTAATGGCAGCACCTTTGGGCGGTAAACTGACATTATTCTCAAAAAATTGGCATATTGTTACAAAAGACAAATGGATTCTGGACATTATAGACAGAGGCTACAGGTTCCATTTTCACACCCTTCCAAAAATGAGAGGCATGCCAAACCTGCCACAAAATCAAAGGGCAGAGGCACAAAAACAAGTTTCAGCTCTCATAGACATGAAAGCAATTCAAGAGGTACCTGCAAAAGAACAAGGTCAAGGGTTTTATTCCAGACTATTCCTGGTACCGAGGAAAGACAAAGATTGGAGACCTATCTTAGACTTATCCATCCTAAACACATATCTACAGGTGCCAAAATTCAAGATGCTCACATTACAGCAGCTTCTTCCCATGCTGGGCAAGGAGTCTTGGCTGGTAACATTGGACCTCAAGGAGGCATACCTGCATGCCCCTATCAGACAAGATTGCAGAAGATACCTCAGATTTCTTGCAGGTTCAACCCATTACCAATTCTCTGCATTGCCCTTTGGCCTATCTACTGCGCCCAGAGTGTTTACGAAATGCCTGGCATCAGTAATCGCCTTCTGCAGACTACAAGGGATACAAATCTACCCATATCTGGACGACTGCCTGATCCAAGCGGACAGCAAGGACATACTACTGCAGCACCTGGCGTTTGTAATAAAACTGTTGAACTTCCTGGGATACACAGTCAACAAAAAGAAATCAAAACTAATACCCTCTCAACAAATAATTTTCCTGGGTGCCATCTTGGACACAACCACCCAGATGGCCTACCTCACGCCAGACAAGCAAGGGCAACTGTCTCAATACTTCAGAAAAATGGCAACTTACATCAGGCTAACTGCAAGGAAAATCCTGCAGGCTCTGGGATTCATGGCATCTTGCATCCTACTAATCCCATGTGCAAAGCTGCATATGAGGAAACTTCAATGGTACCTGAAAAACGTATGGTCTCAACACAGCCACAGCTTGGAAACAATTATCCCACTCATTCCATGCCTTCAAAAGGAATTTTTGTGGTGGACTCAAGCTTGCCAAAGAAACATAGGTCTTCCTTTCTGTGTACCTCCAGCAACTCAAATCATCACAACAGACGCCTCAGACTACACCTGGGGAGCACACATGACAGATCAGTGCATTCAGGGAAAATGGACCTGAAAAGAGAAGCACCTCCACATCAACCAAAAGGAAATGCTAGCCGTGCAAAAGGCTATTATGACCTTCAAAGACCTACTGCATCCAGGCCAGCTATTGATAAGGACAGACAACACCACAGTGATATGGTACATAAACAAACAGGGGGGAACTCATTCATACCCCCTGTGCAGGCAAGCCATGACCCTATGGAACACAGCACTGGAATTGCAAATTCAACTGCAGGCACAATTCCTGCCAGGGAAGGAAAACACACTGGCAGACAACCTAAGCAGAAATGTGACAGATCCACACGAATGGAAGTTGCATCCTCAACTTTTCACAAAGATAACTCAGGCATGGGGACAGCCAGACATAGATCTCTTTGCTACCCACAGAAATTGCCAGTTGAAAAAATTTTGTTCAAGGACCTATCATCCACAAGCCTGGAAAGTGGACGCACTTTCCTTCAATTGGGCAACACTGACAGTCTATGCCTTCCCGCCTCTTCCTCTGCTGCCCAAAGTACTATTAAAAGCCAGAGCAGAGAGGCCGAAAATGATTCTCATCGCTCCAGACTGGCCAAGACAACACTGGTATCTGCTCCTGAGGAGCCGGACACACTCCCCACCATGGATCCTACCTCTAGTCCCTCGTCTGTTGTCCCAGCACAACTACAAAACCCTTCACAGCCATCTCAAAACTCTAAATCTAGCTGCATGGAGAATTCCTTGATTTCCCAACAGTTTCTCCTCTCCAAGGAGGTGCAGGACGTCATCTTGGAGGCCAGAAGACCTTCGACTAGAAAGGCTTACTCCGCCAAATGGAAACGATTTTATGCCTGGAATCTCGAAAAGGGACAGAATCCTTGGGTAATAAATATGCCTCAAATTTTACAGTACCTAGCTGAGATGTTAAACAATGGACTTTCCTTCTCCTCCATCAAGATCCACGCTTCAGCCATTTCTGCACAATACAACACAGATCCTCCATTATTCTCTCACCCTCTCTTAAGGCAGTTCCTCAGAGGGGCAAAGAATATAAAACCCCCAAGGAAACCACCAGTCCCTGCTTGGGACCTCAACTACGTACTGGAAAAGCTGACCCTTCCTCCCTTCGAGCCAGCTTCTTCAACAGAGTTACAGTACTTGTCATGGAAAACAGCCTTTCTTCTGGCTATCACCTCAGCACGCAGGGTTTCGGAGCTTCAGGCCCTCATGGCTGTGCAACCATTCATCATTTTCCATCAGGACAGAGTTTCCTTATGAACCAATCCTACCTTTATGCCAAAGGTAGTATCCAGTGTAGCTTTGAATCAGACTATCCACTTACCTACCTTTTATCCTAATCCACAAAACAAAGGGGAAAGACTACTACATTCCTTGGACATTCACAGACAACTACGTTACTACTTGGACAGAACAAAACCATTCAGGAAATCTAAACAACTCTTTGTGTCCTATGCTGTAGGTGCTCAGGGAAAGGCTATTTCCAAACAGACAATTTCAAAATGGATAACCCACTGCATACGCCTTTGTTACTCATTTCATGGAAAAACTGTGCCTGCATGCATCAGATCCCACTTCACCAGAGCCACAACTACCTCTGCAGCTTTCCTCAGGGGGGTCCCTACCAAGGACATTTTGGAAGCAGCCACCTGGAGTTCAGTGCACACTTTCTCCAAGCACTATCACCTCCCACTATACTCAAAATCTAGAGCGGGCTTTGCCACAGCAGTCCTGCAGGGCATCCTAGCCCCTCCTAGTTCCACTTAGTGCCTACCACCCTTATTTAGCTTTGGGATTCTACCCATCTGTTATGACTGCAGCTGTATGCACGATGAACATAGTACAGTTTTGTACCTACCATAAATGTAGATGTTCGAGTGCTCATACAGCTGCAGTCCAGGTTTCCCTCCCTCCAACCCGTCTTAGGACAGGCCTTATGACGAACATTTTTCATATAACCTTTTTGGGGTATTCTTTTATGGTGTATTTGCTTGCAACTACTGTTTTTGATTTATCAACATTGCATCTTTGCATAACATTATGTTTGCCTTCCTTCTGGGGGCACCTGACATCTGGGGCAAGAAAAACTGAAGAAAATGGCGTCGGCTGCCTCTTTTATACCCCTGACGCACTGACGTCAGGGAAGAAGTGACGACAACCGACGCCGGACCTAGACTTTGGAATTCGGCCGACCGAGGACCCGCCTGACGGCAGGATAACCCGTCTGTTATGACTGCAGCTGTATGAGCACTCGAACATCTACATTTATGGTAGGTACAAAACTGTACTTTTCTGTCTGTGTGTATGTGAGTATGGTTACTTGTGAGCATAAAAATAGGGGTGTGTGTGTCTGTCTGTATAAGAAACAGAGAGAGTAGTGGATGTAACTGTTTTAAAAGGTAAGCATACCTCACAACCTCTTGGCTCAAGAAATCCAGATAAAGCCTAAAACAAATGGGGAACAATGGCTTTAAAATGGGGACAGATTTTAAAAATTGCTAGTATAAAATTAGAAAGTTGCTATAATAACATGATGTAGTTTTACATGCGTTCTCTGATGGATATGAAGTCCGTACCTCTTACCTGTCCCTGAATTTCATGGACACCCCTGATTTTGACTATAAGTTTAGGTCTGCTTCCCTTAATGTGAAAACTGGGGAGATTTGGAGAAAAGATGGTGAATTGCACCTAATGAACAAGGACAGTAATAGAGTTATACATTTTCGTAAGTATTAATTCACCTCCCAAAAACATGCAGTTTGGGTTTCCACTTAAATGGAACCCATATATAGATACATATATGTACGTCTTTGTGTTTGTGTGTGTATATGTGTATCTCTCTCTATTATATATATATATATATATATATATATATATATATATATATATAAATAAAATGTCTGTGTGTGTATCTATGTGTGTTTATACACATGTAGTGAGCTCATTCTCTCCAGTACAGCTGTCTTGAGTACATACCTGTAACTCCCAGTGGGTGTGGCTTGAGCCTTTTAAAAAAATAATCACCTTACACTTCTAACAAATATCATTGACCGAGGTCAAATATCAATACAGTTGTGTTTGCTATCATGTATGCTTCAAGAGAAAAATATTGTGATACCCTGTATGTGGCATGGTTTTGGAATTATTAATGCAAATATGAACAAGCAATATTTGACGCCTAGAGGTGCAGTAGGAGTTAACTGCACAAACACCTGGAGGCACGCTCGGTTGTAATGAGATAGTATGTGTGCCTCTGCATGCATGTATAAAAAAATAGTAACATTGCGTGATGGTTTGGGTGAGTACCAAATAGGTAAAAGATTTTATCAGTAGAGGGACATTTCTAATGAGCTAGAGCTAAGAGTGCGTCTGCAGAACTGCATTTGTTAAACATTAAGGGAGATAGTTTTTAAGAAATTGTACCCAAAGAATTTAGTAACTGATCCCTTTAAGCCAAAATGCCTGGAGGTTGGTCAGGTAATGAGAGATAAGTACCTGTGCCTTGAATTGAGAGGAGTTTCGAGGCCTTATGTAAAAAGGACAGACACAGGCTGTAATATTTGTCTGCTATGTGAAAGTGTACCAGAAGTCCATAATCGCCAGTAGAAGTTATAATAATAAAATTTTGTAAGCAACCACACATGTTCAATAGACTTTTCACTGAAGAAGCAACACCAATATGATTCAGTATTTAAATTGATTTATAACTATTAAATTCATTTTTATCAGTTATTAAGGTAATAATTTATTGGGATTCGTAAAATTGTGTAGTGACCCGGAAACATTTTTTATATGAAACTAATTGTATAATGAGTATTTTTTAAGTAGGCATTGTTATATGGGCACTTTTAGTCTTCCTAAAGAAAAACATTTTTTTTTTCAAAAGAAAGAAATATTTTTAAGAAAGTGTGAGAATGGTGGAAGGAAAATTTATTTTGTCACTGAATGTAACCTTATCAGTAATAAAATAGTTGATATTATTAAAGAATCTTGTCCGTTTTTAAGACTATGATTTTTTGAAAAGAAGTTTAGGTTTAATACAAAATATTTCCAATACTAGAGGATGGACTGTAGGAGATGTGGTGGCACACATTCATTTTGTTAGACCGTTGCAATGCTTTCCCTAGGCAGGTGTTTAATGGCGGGGGTACCCCCCAGTGATTTATATAATCTTTGTAGATATATTGTTATAAGTTTTAATTTGATTAATAAAATAAAGTTAAAAATTGGCTTTTCATGTACTAGTGTAGGTGCGGTGGTGGCGCTGCAGTAGCGTTGTCGCCTCATAGCCAGACGTTGTCCCTAGGGTTACCACCTGTCCCACTTTGCGAGGGACAGTCCCTGTTTGGGCAGTTGTGTTCTGCTAAAAAAGTGTAAAAATGGGAATTGTCCTGAGATTTTAGGACAAAATTATTTCCTATATTTTATGCAATAGTTGCATAAAACAGTTATTCTGTATCTGAAACACCTAAATGTTATAAGAAACAGAATAAGCAACTAAAATGCTGGAAGAATAACCTTTTATTTAGGCAAAAAAGGGAAGTTCTGTCCTTTGTACTGGCCGTGGGTATGTTTTGGCCTGCAAAATCTGATGTTTGTACCAAAAATGTCCTACTTTGGGCATTTAAAAATGTGGCAACCCTAGTTGTCCAGTTCGATTCTCAGCTAGAGCGTCTTCTGTGTGGGAGGCATACATGAATGGGGCATGCCTTCGTTGAAGGTTGTGCATCAGGGCTGGTAACCCGGTACGTAAAAATCCACTACCAATCATTAGCGGACCGGAGTTCCGCTGTGGTGAGCCCTAACCGGGAAAAGCTGAAAAACACAAACAAACATGTACTAGTGTAGGTGTGGTTTATGCACTCTGATGCTCATGTAACATGTATTATACTGGAGAGAGACTTGTTTGTTTAAAACAAAATTACAGGGCCATATTGGGACATTAAACACGATAAGTTGAAGAGTCTTGTTGCAGTTAATTTTGCTAGTTTTCATTCAAGTAGATGTGATGGGTTGATTTTTAAAATTTGTTAATTTGAAAGGGGAAGTAAAGATATTAAAGATTTATTATTGTTGAAGGAATATATTTATATTCTTAATGTGGTGCCCTGAAACCTTTAGATTTGAATGTTGAATGTAATTGGAAATGTTTTTTGGGAGGATTTTTGAGGGGAGTGATTGTTTAAATTTTGTATCATATGTCTAAGTTTATTTTTTGTGTGTGTATAGTATGTATGTAGGTATGCAATATGTAAAGTTTGTAGTTGATTTATTGCTTTGAACTTCTGTGAAAGTTCTCTGCTGAGAACTTGTATATTTCACCTGTGTAAACCTTGCCGGTAAGAGACTTTGTATTGCTTGAGGTCTCAAAGGACAGGAGAGACTTTTCAATTCACTTAAACCATATTTTAAAGACTAGCAACCCTGAAAAGTTTTAAAGAACGCAAAACAAGCACCGCAGCTGATTCAGGTAATAATCTATTACTGTCATTACCCTTTTTACCACTTTGTGGCAAAGTCCTCCAGTTTCATGCTTCAGCTACTAAAATACTTTTTCTGAAACTGTGTTTCTGCTGCTTGAAAATGTTAGTGTGTTTTTATTGTCTGTGTAATGGACAATTTATTTGATTTATATATATAAAATTGAACACAAATGCTCGCAAACGGATTAATCAGACAGACTGAAAAAAAATGAAGAAAGTGGTTTTCTTTTTTTCTTTTTTGAGGGGCAAGCTCCACCCATGAGGGGACTTCATCCTTCACCCCCCGTGCAACTTAATCCATCTCTGAGATCTTACAGAACTGGAGAAAAGGGGAATTTCCTTATCCTTGATATTCGGCAAGCTCTTTGAAATGCAGGTCTTCCATTTATTATTTTTGCTTTAACTTTCATTTGAGCAAAATGCATTCAAAAAGAATGCATTTGACCACACACACACACATATGTAATTGAAAACTTTACTTGTGTGTATGTGTCTATATACCTGTGCTATATTTAATATAGTCTGTGTGTAATGTATACCAATCCAATACCTAAAGTAAGGTAGATAATGTAGAAGAAGCTGGAAATGAAAAATAGTTCATTTGGGCATTTCTAGACTTGGAAAAAGGGTATGACAATGTCGTATGAAAGCTAATTTGGGCGGTTGTGCAGTGAGTCACTGCCTCTGAAACAAAGTATGAAATTTGGAATGGATATGCTCTAGGCATTGGATCTGAGCCCACTTCTGTTCATGCTGGTGATGGATAACATTAGTAAACAAGTTAGAGAGGACATGTCAACAAAATTGCTATATGCAGACAATGTGGCATTACAAGCAAATTGTGAACAGAAGCTTCAGCAAATGCCAGGCAAATGGAATACAAAATTGAAGGCACACTGGATGAAATGGAGTACAGAAAGAGTTTTCATGACAGCAAAGGGGAAAATCAGAAGATGCTGAAAGCTGGAATATAATTGACAACAGTAGAACAGTTCAATTCTCTGTGAGGGGAGCTTGAAGAGGAGGTCAGAGCTAGAATCTGAGGTGCTGCATTCAACTGGCAGAGAGTTGTGTAAGACAGAAGAATGCCAAAGAAGCTGAAAACTAAGGTGTACAAAACAATGGTGGGACTAGTACCGCTGTATGGTACAGAAACTTGGGCAGTGAAAGCAGTTCTGCGGAAGAAACTAGAAGTGATGGAGAGGGATATGCCTCAGACTGGTAGCAGGAAGCACATATTGCCATAGAAGAAGTTGTTATGACCGAGTAGAAACTAAAGTAGCTCCATTTGCAGAGAAGGTTAAAGAGAATAGTTTATGGTGGTTTGGGCACATGTGCGGGAAAGCTGATGGTTGTGATTTAAAGATGATTTACATGCATGTATAGATACATACATACATATGTACGTACGTACGTACATACAGATATTTCAAGCACAGGCATTAAAAGCCCTTCTAGCTTGCCAATATACTATAACACTTGTTCCCATAATAAGTGTCCAGGCTGTTCTTAAAAATATCTAAACTAGTACTTGCATGCAACAGACTACCAAATTACATTAAAGCGTCAGCTACTCTGTCAGAGAACCAATTAGTACACTTTTCTCATGTCTATAGAATCTTCTACATAGGTTGTCTGATTCTCTAGTACTTTTTTATAACCCCAAACATTCCCAGAGGTAGTTGTCTCTAATTGCCCTATATACTTGAATAAGATCTCCTCATAGATGTTTGTAAGAGACACTGTACAAGTTCAGATATTTTAGTCTTTATAATCACTTAAATTTTCAAATCCATGGATGCCCTTGGGTATATTTCTGCTGTACTCTTTCCAGTTTATTCATGCTTGTTTTCTTATAGGGGTTCCACATTGCTATTCCATACTCAAGTTTGGGTCTGCTTGGGTTGGGAGTGCCTTCTGTGTGGAGTCTGCATGTCCTCCCCGCGGTCAAGTGGGCATTCGAAAGACATGCGTTGAATGGGCGTGCCTTCATTGAAGGTTGGGCGTCGGGCTGGCAACTTGATACCGTAAAAACCAACCGCCAAAAAAATTAGCGGACCGGAGTTCTGCTGTGGTGACCCCTAACCGGGAAAAGCTGAAAGACAAACAACAACAACTCAAGTTTGGGTCTAATGTTACTAACAAACAATTACTTCATCATTTTTGATTTCCTAGACGTTATAATTCTTTTTTACAACCTATAGTCCTTTAACTATTATCAACCAGTTTGTTGATATGATTAGAAAAACTCATAGCTGAATCTACCCATGTACTGAGGTCCTTTAAATGAGTCTACAGTTTCAATTGCTGTGTGCTTTATTAAATATTCACCTTTCAATTTATGTCTCCTAAATCTCATATGCTTAGTTTTTGATGCATTTATCAGCATATTCTTCTCCTGTACCCAAATGGTCGCGTTACACAAGTTATTTTGCAGACAAGTAATCATTTAATCAGTTTACTCAATTTCAAGTCATCTGCATATAAACCTCAAATGAAAAAATTAGGTCTGAAAGATGCAATCTAAACAAGTAAGGGCCTGGGACAGAGCCCTTTGGGACATCATGACTGTAACCAGGGATTTCACCTGTCCAGTTTCTGTATGATACTTCCCAAGTCCTATTTGTAAGCCATGCAGCTATCCATCTTATTCAAGAGTGCATCAGTACCTAGTTGCACTGTTTTATTTATCAGTGTTTTGTGTATGACCCTGTCAAATGCTGAAGTTAAATCTATATAATTTGCATCACAGCCCAATTTTACATTCATAGTTGTTATATTTTTATAGAGCATCATGTTATAGGTGGTAATAGATCTGTTTTCAACACATACATGCTGATATATGGATGTTCTTCGTGTCACCCTGCTGCAGTCATCACACTTGGGTTATCCTGTTGTCGGGCGGTCCCACAGTCGGCCGGAATTCCAAAGTCTTGGTCCGGCGTCGGTTGATGTCACTTCTTCCCTGACGTCAGTGCGCCAGGGGTATATATAATGCATCTGACGCCATCTACTTCAGTCTTTCTTGCCACGCGGTGCCCGAAGCAGAAGCAGTTCGCAAGTGCCGGTCGGCCGACTCCTGAGATTTTCGAACTCGAATTTCAGACCGAAGTCTTCAGTAAAGCTAAGTACCCCGTTGGGGAAACTTTTCTTGCCTCTGACCAATGTCAGAAAAAGTTAACAATTGTATTTCTTGTGGGAAGCAAATACCTCATAAGGATTTTCATTCTTACTGCATACCTTGCCTAGGCCCAGACCACAACCTCACTAGTTGTCGTTTTTGTGCTAGGTTTAATAAGCGTACTATAAAAAGACGCTTTGATTTCGCACGACACTACTTTGGTAGAAAATTTAACTACACTATGCTGTCAGAGCAACCGACTACCGGCGTGCACAAAAAAACGCAAGGATAAGGACAGGCAGCCTAGATCCAAGCCAGACTCCGAGGCCTCGGCTGGTCCGGTCTCCGGTTCACCGGTCTTCAGTGAGGCTCCGACGCAGCCCCTGACTACCGCAGATCTGGAACCCGAGACCGCTTCGGAACTTTTTGCGGAAAGTACAAGGCGAACGCAGCCATTTTGTTCAGCCCCTACCGACGATACTGCTGAAAAAGATGTCGGTGCTGCAGAAACACCTTTGGTTTCTGAAGGCGTCTTCAGACCAACGACGCTCACCATTAAAACGTATCCTAAGACGAAGACTCCTATTAAACCTAAAAAGACCGCACTTCAGTCCCCTGTTCAGGGCCCCATGCCTAAGAAACAGATGCTCAAAATGGCTGAAGATTTGATCTCTTTAATCAGGGGTTCCCAACCCCCTCCTGACAAAAGGCCTAGACAAGAGGAAGATTATGCATCCTCTGAACAAGTGTCCATTTCCTCAGGCTCCTCAGAGGACCAAGATTACTCCTTCTCCCCTTATGAAGATTCTGATGCTGAGGATTCCATTCCCTCAGCTTCTCCCCCTGAAGACTACTCCTTTGGGGAAACTTTACACACTATGAGGGAACATTTTCACTGGGAAGGACAGGACTACTCTGACTCAAAGAAAAGGCTCAGAGAATTTCTTTTACTCCCCCAGCACAGACCACTTGCCATTCCCCCAGTTTTAGACATTGTGGATGATGTTTACTTAGAATCCAGATTGAACACAGACTCTCTGCCTCCTGCTCCGGCCAAACCTGACAGATACTATAGAGTGCCTGATTCCCACAAATTTCTTTACAAAAGTCCTGTTGCTGATACAGAGACTAAGGCTTCTATGGCTAAAAATCCTGTACCCTCTGAAAGGGACTCCAGAGCATTTGACAGGTGGGGGAAAAAGGTTTACACCTCAGCCACTCTAGCTATGAGGGCACTGAATTGCCAGTTTCACATGCTAAAATATCAGCAATTTCTAATGTCTCAGTTAAAATAAAAAATGAGCACACTCCCTCAACAGTCTGAATTGAAAGAAATGCAGGATCTGTTGCATGCAACTGAACAGGTGGGCAAACATACTTTACAATGTGGGTTTGATTCTTTGGAGGCTTCCTGCAGAGCAGCTGTCACTGGGTCTGTTATACGCAGGCATGCTTGGTTAAAGGAACAAACTCTGCCTGATCATGTTAAAGCAAAGCTTCTAGATACTCCCTTACAGCAGGATGTTCTTTTTGGAGTTAAAGCAGAAGTCGTCTTAAAGAAAATGGAGGATAAGGCAAAATCTAGGCAGACAGTCAAAGATTTCCTACAGGTACAGCCCCCTCGCTTCAGCAGAGATTGGCCAACAAAGAATTGGTCCTTTCCAGCTACTGATAGGCCACAGATGGGTAAATACAGACGTCCAAGAGGCAGAGGACAACCACAAGCCCAGTACAAACCTCGACAATGGGGCTCTGCAGCACAGAAGGGAGGAGAAGACGGGTCCCAAAATACCAGAAGGCAAACTCAATGACTTGCATCTCATCTGGCCAAGCAACACTCTCTTGGCAGCCCCCTTGGGAGGAAAACTCACACTTTTTTCAGACAACTGGCACATTGTCACAAAGGACAAATGGGTCCTAGACATAATTTCACGAGGATACAGATTCCATTTTCACACCTTGCCAATGAAAAGAGGAATGCCAAACTTGCCACAAAATCAATGGGCAGAGGCACAAAGACAAATTACAGCTCTCATGGACATGAGAGCCATTCAACTGGTACCTACTGGAGAGCAAGGCCAAGGATTTTACTCAAGACTCTTTCTAGTTCCCAGAAAGGACAATGCCTGGAAGACCAATTCTGGACCTTTCAATTCTAAACACCTTCTTACAAGTACCCAAATTCAAGATGCTAACACTACAGTAGCTTCTTCCCATGTTGGGCAAGAAAGCATGGCTAGTAACGTTGGACCTCAAGGAGGCATACCTGCATGTTCCTATCAGACAAAGTTGCAGAAGATACCTCCGTTTCATTGCAGGTTCAACCCATTACCAATTCTCTGCACTGCCCTTTGGCTTATCTACTGCGCCCAGGGTCTTCACAAAATGCCTGGCACCAGTAATTACATACTGCAGACAAAGAGGAATTCAAATATACCCATACCTGGACGACTGCCTCATCCAAGCAGAAAGCAAGGACATCCTTTTACAACATCTGGCTTTTGTAAAACATCTTCTAAGTTGCCTGGGGTACACAGTAAATGAAAAGAAATAAAAACTAGTACCCTCACAAAATATGACATTCCTGGGTGCCAGCTTGAATACAACGGCCCAGAAGGCTTATCTGACGCCAGACAAACAACTACAACTGACACAATATTTCAAAACAATGGCAACAAAGACCCAACTACCTGCAAGAAAAATTCTGCAGGCCTTGGGCTTCATGGCATCTTGCATACTACTAATACCATTTGCAAAGCTGCATATGAGGAAATTACAGTGGTACCTAAAAAGCGTATGGTCTCAACACAGCCACAGCTTGGACACAATGATATCTCTTATTCCCTGCCTACAACAGGAGTTTCTGTGGTGGTCACCGGCATGTCACCTCAACAAGGGTCAGCCTTTCACCTTGCCCCCAGCCAGGCAAACTATCACAACAGATGCATCGGACTACGCCTGGGGGGCACACATGGCAGGACAGTGCGTTCAAGGCGTGTGGTCTGCAGATCAAAGGAATCTGCACATCAATCAAAAAGAGATGGTAGCTGTACAGAATGCTCGGACAGCCTTCAAGAATCTATTACATCCAGGACAACTTACAATAAGGACGGGCAACACCACCGTAATGTGGTACATAAACAAACAAGGGGGTACACACTCCTACCCTCTATGCAGGCAAGCAATGGCCTTGTGGAACACAGCTTTGGCTTACCAAGTTCACTTACAAGCTCAATTCCTGCCAGGACAAAAGAACACATTGGCAGACGACCTCAGCAGAAACATCATGGATCCCCACGAGTGGAAACTGGATCCACAAGTATTTGCAATGATAACAAATGGGGCCTTCCAGACATAAATCTATCAACTAACAAAATTTTTTTACAAGGACACTTCACCATCAAGCTTGGAAAGTGGACGCACTCTCATTCAGCTGGAAAAACCTTACAGTATATGCCTTCCCTCCATTGCCTCTCCTCACAAAGGTGCTGCTGAAAGTCAAAAAGGAGAGACCACGACTGATACTCATAGCCCCAGACTGGCCACGCCAGCACTGGTACCCATTATTGAGGAATATGGCCCACGGCCCACCTTGGATTTTACCACAAACTGCCCATTTGCTCACACAGCAAAACAATCAGATTCTTCACAGCCAGTTAAAAACCTTAAATCTGGCTGCATGGAAAATCACCTAAACATCCAGCCAGCTCCTCTTTCCCAAGCAGTTATGGATGTTATTCTGGAAGCTAGGAGGCCCAGCACCAGGAAGGCCTATGCGGATAAATGAAAAAGGTTTTGTGTGTGGAACCAAACTAAAGGCCAAAACACACTTCAGCCTCACTTGCCTCAGATTCTACAGTATTTAACTGAGATGTTGCACAAAGGACTTTCTTTTTCCTCCATTAGAATCCATGCATCAGCTATTTCAGCCTACTACAACACAGAACCACCCTTATTTTTGCATCCACTTCTAAGGCAGTTCCTCAGAGGGGCACAATCATTAGGCCCCCCAGGAGAGCACCTACACCAACATGGGACCTAAATTTTGTTCTGGAAAAACTTACGCTACCTCCCTTTGAACCAGCTTTCTCTGCAGATCTACAGTTCCTATCATGGAAGACTGCCCTGCTGCTAGCAATAACTTCAGCTAGAAGAGTCTCAGAGCTGCAGGCATTAATGGCAGTGGAACCTTTCCTCATTTTCCATCAAGACAGAGTTTCTCTACGTACTAATCCTTCCTTCTTGCCTAAGGTGGTTTCTAGTGTATCTTTAAATCAAACCATTCACTTACCCACCTTCTTCCCAAACCCACAGAAAAAAGGAGAAAGACTCCTGCATTCCTTGGACATTCACAGGCAACTTCGCTACTACTTGGATAAAGCTAAGGCTTTCAGAAAATCTGACCAGCTCTTTGTGTCCTATGCTGCAGCTTCACAAGGGAAGGCTATATCAAAGCAAACCATTTCCAAATGGATAGGACATTGCATTCATTTTTGCTATACCCATCATGGAAAACCAGTTCCTGCTACCGTTAGCCCCCACTCTACCAGGGCAACAACTACATCTACAGCCTTCCTCAGGGGGGTACCAACCAAGGAGATTTTTGAAGCTGCAACTTGGAGTTCAGTACACACTTTTACCAAACACTATCACTTACCACTGTACTCTAAGACTAGGGCTGGCTTCGCCACTGCAGTTCTAAAGGGCCTTCTAGCCTCCTCTAACCCTCTATAACTCCTCCACCCATCCATAGCTTTGGGATTCTACCCAAGTGTGATGACTGCAACAGGGTAACACGATGAACATAGTACAGTTTTGTACCTACCATAAATGTAGATGTTCGAGTGTACACCCTGCTGCAGTCCAGGTTACCCTCCCTCCATCCCCTCTGATCTAACTGGCTAAATCTATACAATACCTTCCTGATGTATTTGCTTATAGCTGGAGGGATTTTGTGTTTGTGCAAAAAATTACTTTATTTAGTGCTAATTACTGACCACCTTTTGGGGGGCACCTGACATCTGGGGCAAGAAAAACTGAAGAAGATGGCGTTGGATGCATTATATATACCCCTGGCGCACTGAAGTCAGGGAAGAAGTGACAGCAACCGACGCCGGACCAAGACTTTGGAATTCCGGCCAACTGCGGGACCGCCTGACGACAGGATAACCCAAGTGTGATGACTGCAGCAGGGTGTACACTCGAACATCTACATTTATGGTAGGTACAAAACTGTACTTTTCAAGTCCCAACCTATGCATTTCTGACAATAACTTATCCAATATTACCTTCTCCGTTATTTTTCCACAACATGAAAGTAGACTTTAGGGTCTGTATGACTCTGGGTTTGTCCTACTCCCCTTTCCCTTGAAGACAGGTTTACTAAGCGCATGTCTCCAATCTTGAGGAATCTCCCCATATTTATATGACCTAGTGAATAATGGATGTAATGGTACCATAAGTTCTTGCTGAAGTGTTCTCAGGTCATTGTTACTAATTCCGTCTTCTCCCTGTGTTTTGTTTGGATCCAGTTTGCACATTTATTTTTCAATATACTCTAATTTGATTCCCCTATCTGGGGTCACCTGGATGTCAGTAGGACAATTTATTTGCTTCTGTCGCATAAGATTTTGGAAGTATATCTATAGTCTGTTGTGTCTGAGAATAATTTTAGAATCTGCACACAGTTCATCAGCTTGTGTCTTTACTCCTTCCACATATTATGTACCTATAAAAGGTTTCCTATTATGTTCAATATCTTTGTATAAATGTTCTTCAAATTTTTCTTTTTCTTTTCTCACACTATGCTTAATCTGTTTGTCCAACTTGTTTATTTCAGTTTTCAAAGTTGTAGTTCAACCTCAATTCCATTTCTTATATGTTTTTTTGTCTCATCTTAATCCAATATATTGTTCTTATGGAAATATATCCCCCTGATGTTGTATGCCTAGATCCTGATGTTAGACATTTTTTTGAATTTTTTTTTTTTTTTACACTCAAACAATTTCTCTTTCAAAACTTTCCACATTCCATCTGCAGTTTTTCCACTGAACACCTCACTCCAGTTAGTTTTACATAGTGACTATTCCGCTTCCATATAATCTGTAATTAACCTTCTGTGCATTGCTTTAGATTTCAGTTTGGCAGCATTATCTAGAAACAAATTAACCTTTATAACCCCATGATCACTGCACATCAGTGGTGGTAAAACCTGACTTGAAGTAACAGTAAATTCTTTAGGAAAACAAACAGTGTCTAGTATGATTTGGGAAGGACAGAAGGCAAGAGGAAACAAGGATGTCCAGCAAAGAGATGGATTGATTTCACGAGGGAAGACCTGCAGCAGTCGGGCATGACTGTCAAAGAAGCTGGTAGAGTGGCACTGAATTGCAAGAGGTGGGGGTCATGTGACTTGGCACCCTGACCCCATTTAGAAAATGGGGAAACAAGGGTTGGATGCTAATGACGATTTGAGAAAAGTACTTGCAAACTTGAAGACTATATTGTCTCTCTCACTATCTACAGTTAAACGGAACAGCTAAGACCTGAACCTGATTTAAGAGGTAATTAAAACTTCTGATGGATTCTCTGTCCTGCTATTATTCTGTTTTATTTTCTTGTTTTAAAATATTGTTGAAATGTCATTACTAGTGAAATTTAATTTTCTCATAATTTTAACAGTTTATGCTGTTCAAATATGCATGCATTACATTTAAAAGAGCAAATGAAAGTGAAATGTAAACACCAGTTGGACGCCCGTGCCCTGGCCGAGCAATCAAGGAGCCTCAATCCTCACCACTAACACCAGTGAGAGGCGTCTCATATAAAAGGAAAGGATAACAAATACACACAGCAAAGTGCAAGTTCCCTTAAGAGCACACAGAGATCAGTCAGTCTGGGGCTGGTCGCTCCCTTGCTCTCCAGGTCCCAAGTAAGACTCCCCACTGGCACAGCTATAGGGTCCAGATCTCGGCCTAGTGGGCAAGCTAAAACCTCCAGGACCCTCTCTATCCAACCAGTGCTTTGTGTCTCTGCCCAAGTAGCTGACACACATACACACATACACACTTTGAGATGAGTTTATACAACCACACAGACACTCCTGGGGAAGGCTGGCACAGGCTCTCCAGCTGTGCCCCTTTTTCTCAGACTATATGGTAGTACCAGCTAATATTTATCACCTACTCAAAGGCCCTTAAAAGGGTGTCCAGTTATTACTGTGCAATATTATTATCCAATTGGTAGTGTAACTAAACAGTCAAGGCTTATTAGAGTGACTTGGTACAGGATCACTATATACATGCAATGTACTGTTAGAGCTTAACTTATCTCTACACAAAACGTTCACAGTTGAAAGGTTTTAATGATAAATAATAAAAACCAAGACAGTACTTTTTAACTACACAGTGCTAGTCAAGAGTTTAGAGATCACAGAGAAATACTTAAAATAATTCAGTAGTACAGTTCTGACATCACAGAAAAACACTTAGAAAGAGCTAGAAACTAGAAAGATTAGACTAAGAGAAAACACAAGTCTAAGATTAACTTGCATGTAGAGCAAAGGCAGAGTGCTGATGAGTTGGAAACTAGAAAGATTAGACTAAGAGAAAACACAAGTCTAAGATTAACTTACATGTAGAGCAACGGCAGAGTGCTGATGAGTTGGATGGTCAAGACAAAAATGCTTAATGCTCTCTGATTCTCTCTGTTTTTAAAATCACATTCCTGGTTCACATTATATCATTCTTCACACTTCCCTGGGTTCCCAGGCTAATGGGCTACATTCTTTAGTAAGCTCACACCAGATCAGGAAGCAAAGCCATTAAGGACATTTATGCATGCAAATTCTGGCCATTAAATCTGACCTTAAAACAATAGCAAGAATTTCTTCATCTAGAACGGCTGGAGCTGTGTTTACATCAAAGGGTCACAACATGCTTTACTTGGTCAGTAGAGTGCACTGTTGTTACATGTTTTTCAGTTCCACATGTAACGCTATTTATTTTTACCATTTAAGACAACAAGCCTGTGGTTTACATTAATATTTACAGATGATAGAATTATCTCCAAAATTCTATCTGGCTAGGCTGGCAGCCTTCATCTACCTTCACCACCAGCTTGGAATTTTATTCTGCATAGAAGAGCAATGCTGCATTTGAGAGACAATATTAAAGGACCAGTTGCTAGTGTAGAAAATTTAAGGATTTTGTAATATAAAACAGTATTAAAGAGGTGAATCAATAAAGTAAAACTTGGCAATAATAATAAAAAATTGCTTCTAATCACCATGACAAGATTTGTAACATATACAGTCTTTTGATGAGATGTCAGATGCCTTTATCCATTACATTTCATGCCTAACCCTAAATACACACGTGTGTGTGTGTGTGTCTTTGTCTGCTGCTGTGGCTTGGGCTGAGGCTGAAAGAGTATTTGATCAGTTCACCTAATCATCAAAGTAATATGAAAAACCTTATGTTTTTAATTTACAGCTACTATATAAAATGGTATTAAGTTAGTGGTAGTTTAAAGGTAAGCTGCGAAATGTGATTAAAGCTGTGGGTATTGTGGTGAGTAGCTAGTAGAAGTGGAAGAAACTAAGAGAGGGTAAGTGAAAATTAGGCATTGTAAAGGGAGAGTCTTTTTGGATGTGATGTTGTAGTGCTTAGTGGGTGAGAGCAAATGATGGTACCAAGAGTGAATGGAGTACTGAAGTAAAATTTACATAAGCAGTGGGCAGTTTGAGAGCTGCTAAACTTAACATAGTAGGGAGCTGGATGAGTAAGGGGGGAGAAGGATACTAAATACTCAAAGAAATTGTGTGTTCTTGCAGGACTCGCAACAGGGTTTTTGCACTGCTATTTGGTGCCAGTTATAAATTCCTGATTCTACTTTTTCTTCTAGGCTCCTGTAATATTTAGATGGGATGCAACCATGAACATACATATGATACAGGTTGCAGGGAACCAAAAGTTTCACATGCGTCTCTCTTCCCCGACCATTATTCATCCCTGCTAACTCTTCACTGGACAGTTTATTCCTTCATGGAAGGGAGCCCCACAGCCTATTCATTCCCCTAGGAATCAGGGGTGAGCCTGACAGGAGTGGTGCCATCATCTACAAGGGATTGAGGCGTTTCCTTAAAGCTCTTGCATCCACTGAGAATGTCTGAAGTAAACAAGGGATTGCTGTCTAGCAGGCCATTGTACAGATGCACCTTCCTCTGTACCTAATTAGCTGGCCCTGCCCCCTCCCCCTTGGAGACAACAAGTCTGCATGATCCCTCATCTCCAGCTGTGGTCTTACTGCGATAAGTGCACTCAGGCACATACCCTCATTTTCTCTCCCATAAAAGAGGCAGGATGACTTGGCTATGTTTTATTCCTTACCAAGATCTTGTCACACTTTTGCTTCTAGCTGCTCCACCAGTTGTAGCTGTAACTGCTTTCAGGGAATCTGTGCTTAGATTTCACTTTCGATACCATGTTGAATCTTTTAATCTGACTTTACACCATCTCGGCTCTTTCATTCAGCAATTGCCATTTGGAGGTCGTATGTAGCCGAGCTGTCTACCAATGGAAAGGTTACTTTGTACTCCTAAGTGACAAGGATTATAATTTAAAAGGAAGCTTCATCTCTGCTGTGCCTCCAGGCCATGGGTTAATTGTGGCTGCCATTTCCATGATACCTTATGCCAGTCGTCACATGAACGTATTTTGTGGACAGTGAAGGTCCAATGGCTTCAGAAAACAGACCCAGTACCCAGTCAGATCAAAGTCTTCACATCCTGCAAGGACCACTTTCTTTGGTGGAAAGGCAGTCAAGATTTTCTTCAAGAAACTTGATATAGTTATGTATGCTACTAGTTTGTCACTACACGTCTGTCCTAGGATTGTTTGAAAATTTACTACAAGAGGCAGACAGTCCAAGGTACATGACATCTTTGAATATGAAGTTCACATCAACTACCTGGAAATGAAGACAGTTGTGTTGATTTCATTGACTTTTGAAGAATTTTTTTCTGTAGGGTATCCTTGCCAACCACTCTGAAAACATTGTGACTAGGTTTATCAATAAATTTGGGGCCTCTTATCTCTTGCTAAGAAGTTGTGAGTTTGTAGTAGGACTACACAATCTAACCACTTTTGTTAGTGAATCCCATTCACAGTTCCCTAGTGAAATTGTCTTTCAGTGTCCTAAGGATGGTCCACAACCATTTGACTCTGTATTTTGTCTGTAGGGCAGTCCTTGCTGAGACCTGCTTGTGTCCCAGATTACTGTTGCTATTCGCGCCACTAGTTGCAGCAGTTACTTCTCCATAATTCTTTCATTAGAGGGAATATTGATCTGGTTCACAAGTCACCCCTGTTGGGTCTGAGATGTTCTCATTTATGAATTTCCAATGATTGATGAGGTTCATCCATAAAGCTGGTATCCACAAAGCAAGAGTCCTCCTTGTAGACCTTTAATGGCACTGGTAAACTTGGGTGGTCTTCAAATTGATCACTGCTGCAGTAGCATTAACTATATGGGTTATATCCTGCACAGGATGTAACAGCTGGCAGCTTCCAGAGCTTCAGGGCACATTCTATGCTCTCAAACCATTAGTCATCCTGAGCTGGATGACTAAGAGAGATTTGGGTGTCAAGCCCTATGCAGCTTTCCTGCCACTAAGAGTGCTCCTCTGCAAGCTTCGGAGGATTGGCAGTCATGTAGCACTGTTATTACTGTTCAGATAAGTTCCCTTCAGGGAAAAAACTTTTTTGTTTTGTTTTGTTTTTTTTAACTTGTTTCTTAGAGTTTTTTAAACGAGTACTTTATGCTAGAAAAAGGTATTTTCCTTGACTGTCTCATGACCTTTTATGGTTTTAGTTTCATGGGAAAAAGTTGTTACACATTGTATAAAACTACTTTTTTTGTAAGGAAAACTGTTTATTTTACTTTTTTATGGTTGGGGAAAGTGTAGTGCTTTTTCCTTTTTTTTTTTTTTTTTTTTTTTTTGTGTGGAGGTTTGCCTGGCTGTGTTCTCAGAAAAAATTAAACTTGGATGTTTCCTTTGATTAGAGATTTAGTTTATGAACCCTCTGCTGCAGAGGTTAGCAAAAAGTTTGAGGGACAAGCTTATTTAGAGAATCTCTCAGATTTTTCAGCCTTCCTTCTCTAAATTTTCAAATGCATTTTCTGGTCCCTCATTCACTTTTAGCAAGAAACAAAATAAACAGTCTTGGCAGAATACTGGTAAGCAGACTTTTGTAAAAAGCAATGACAGGGATGTTCTAAAAAGAAAGCGGAGAACCCCCCTCCACTGAATAAATGACCATCAAGTCAAAATGACTCAATTGTATCCCCTCCTGCCTTGACAGTTTGTTACCTCTTCCAGAAAGTATGACTCTCCATTTCTCTCTTTGGCAACAGATTGTTTCAGACAAATGGGTCTGAGGATAATCCTGTTAAGGTACAGGTGGCAGTGGGAAGAAATTCCTTTTCATCTGCCAGACCAAACCCTTTCCTTCCTTTCTGTTCTACATCACATGCTGTCTCATGAGGTAATAGAAGGAATTCCTCTTTCCCATTTGGGAAAAATAATTTTATTAAGGCATGTCTTTACTGCCCAAGAAAGTTCCTGGAGACCAGTTCTGGACCTTTCTTTCCTAAATCAGTCTGTGGTCATACTCAAGTCAGAATACTTTCACTTCACAACCTCATTTGAGTTTTTTATTAACCTTAGATTTATAAGATACATATCATCACATTCTTCATATTCATCCAGATTTCGAGTGTCTGGTTCATATTATGCGTTGTCTACTCTACACTTTGGGTTATCCACGGTTCAGTGTTTAGCTCCTGTCACGGCCCATTGCAGGCTACATGGCATCCACATTTTTCTATATGTAGATGACTGGATTATTGTGAAGAGTATTTTCCTAAGGGAGTTATTATCCTATGGCCTTTTATTCGACTGTCAAGGTTTATTTATCGGCTATTTCGGCATGTCTACCCATAGATCTTCATCTTTCAATGCAATCTCTTGTCAAAATGTTCTTGAAAGGGGTTTTGCATAAGAAGCCTCCAAGAAAACCGGTGGCCCAGCCTTGGGATCTTAATTTTGTGATAGAGAAACTAACGTGCTCCATTTAAACCAGCTAACCGTGCTGACTTGAGGTTCGTAACATGGAAAACAGTTTTACTGATTGCTGTGACCTTTGCATGAAGATGATCTTTGCAAGCTTTTGTGGTATGTCATTTTTCATTGGGACAATGTTTTTTTTTTTTTTTATAACTAGTCCTTCTTTTATGTCTAAAGTGGTATCCAAGTTTACTTTAAGCCAGACTGTCTAGCTTCCTGTTCACGTTCCTGAAAATAAAAAGGGAGAAAGTGTGCTCCATGTCTTGAATGTCCGCAGACAATCTTATGTACTATCTTGACAGAACTAAGTCTTTCAGATATTTGGATCAATTTTTCATTTCTTGTGAAGGTAAGAAGGGATAAACTGTGTCAAAATAGGTTATTTCCAAATGGTTGTTTAAGGCTGTTAAATTTTGTTATACTTGGATAGCAAAACTATTCCAGGCAGGGTCAAAGTCCAGTCTTTTTTTATGGCCTTAGTTTAATCAAGCTGCTACTTGGTCCTCTGTACATACGTTTCAATAAGCTTGATTTCTTCTCTAGGTCCAGATCAGGTTGTGCTAAGACCATTCTCGAGCAGCTCCTGGAATCTTCTCCTTCCACCAACCTAATGTAGTTGGCTAAAGTAATTTACCCATACAGCTAAGGCTACTGCTGCAGTGAGCAATATGATAAACATAGTGCAGTTGTGTAAGTAAATTTACCATAACTGCAGTTGTTCAGGTGATTACTGCAGTGACCATTCCCATACCCCCCTTCTTTTGATGTATTATTTTATGCCAGAGTATGGACATATAATTTTCTTTTTGTAGCAATGTCTCTTCAGGGCTTAGCCTCCCTTTCTCAGTTAACATGAAATCTGTAAAGGGCATGGTATCCAAACCGGTGTATTTAGTCAACTCAGCTCAAGCTGACTCAGTTTGGGTGTTTGGAAAGTGGGAAAGTGCCAAGAAGGATTGGAAGTTGGCTGCTTGGTTTATCCTATGTATGGTATAATTAGTATAGATTAGGCTTCTGCAGCAGGTATCCTTCAGTTGTCTGCTGTTACTTAAACAACTGTAGTTTTTCGCACATGTAACATTCCAGCCCAATTTATTTTACTCTGTGGTCCTGCTTAATTCATATCTTACTTGTGTGCAGTCCATTCCCCTTGCACAACTTGTTTTGGGCATGTCATGGAGTCTCCACCTCTCACTTTCTCTAAACTGCTGTCATTTTTCTGCTTCTTCCCACTGACCATCAGCTCTCCTCATTTCCTCTTGACTGCCAGGGATGAGGGTCTACTATCTTGGGAGAGACTGTCATAATGCGGGTAGGAGGTATAATGCCCTATGCTTTTCATGCTAGTTTCAGGCTTGCTTGTATGGTATTTGAATGTAATGATATGAACTTGCTTCCTTCCATGGTGAATGGTTCATCCAGTTTCCCACTTTTTTCTTAGGATGTGTTGTGGGTTTTGTAAAGCTAAACTCTGTTTCTCAGGGTGAAAGTCACCTTCTCTATGGTATGCATCACTGATGCTTGGTGTGCACTTTGCTGTTTTATCTGGTATACACTAGCAGCACGATAATTACACTTCTCCCAATATCCGTCCCTCTCCTTCCCCTGAGAAAGGTGAAGAGGCATTGGTTCTGTAAGCCTTTTTCTCCCCACATCAACCTTTCCATTGCCAGGGCAGGCAAATCAAACCTAGGTAATCCAGGTCTTAAATAGGACTCCATCCCATTATTCTACTGAGCAGACTTCTCTGGAACTCTGATGTTTCTTTTTTTAAATTTGATAAAAAGATTTAAACAAAATATAACATTTAACAAAATCTAATCAAATAACTATATACATGGTCCATAACAAAAGTTTATATTAAACAAAACAATTAATGCTTTTCTATTAAATCACTACGTTTTTGCCATGATAAATAATGATGTGTGATATAAACAGTTTGTAATTCTTTGTTACTTACAGTCTTTGCTAAGCAAACAAATGGGTATTTTTCACTTTTCCAATTCTTTGTAAAATTTTTCTGGCTACAACCAGTATGGACCAAAGGAGAGAAACTTGGTTTTTTGGTGTAGAATCTGGGATTGGGGCATTAAATAATATCAAGAAATCTGTAACAATACAGTTGTTCAACCATAATGTTTTAGCAAAGTTTCTAAACTCTAACCAAAAGGGAGCAACCATTTTACATTCTGTAACCATATGAAGCCAGTTTGCATCCAGAATTTCATTACATCTCCAACATTCTATTTTCTCTGTTTTATAAATTAAAGCAACCTTTTGAGGAGTTAAAAAAATCTATTCAAGTACTTCCAGGTATAAATTTTCCAATCAAGGGAAGTAGATTTCCCTACAGATTTTAAAGATATTTTTCATTTATATCTGAAAAAAATTCATTTAATTTTTGTGGAATAATTCCAGTATGAGAAACCAAAGACTATAAGTTCAGTTCTTAAAATCCTTTTTTGATTAAGTAAGATTTATTCTTAGTCTCATCAGGATTAATATTAAAGAAAAATTATAAAATGTTTGAGATGGGCTTTGTATTCATATTTAAAGATATGTTTGTTAAAGGTAAACTCGTTACAGATTTGTATACTTTACCTTTTGGCCAGTTATAGGGAAAATAGTTATCAGCTTAATGTAATTTATTATAATTTAGAAATTGATACCAACATTTTAAATTCTTTCCTTTAAGATCTAGCATTTTATCTAAATTTAAATGATTCCAGTTCTCCACTAGTGTAGATTATAGGAAATTTTAGAATTAACAATTCTTTTATATAATTCATATCCATAACTCTCTTGAATGCAGTCATAGTTAGAAAAAGGAATAGAATTTAATTATTTCTAGTGTTCATGCAAAAATCCTTTAAGATCCAATATATTCTAATAAAACCATATTGTAAATTATCTGTTTCAAACTTGTTTGAAACTAAGCTTGTTTCATGTAAGTTTCCAATTTGAAACACAAGAAGAATTTAGCCAATTACTTACTGTATTTATAATGGCAGACTTGGCACTTAATTCAATATTTGGAAACCAATGCCACTTTCTACTCAACTTTTTGCATGCCAGTCGAAAGATATTCTTGTTTTTGGGGATATCACAAGAATTTAAGTAAAATAGAGTTTAAATGTTTTAAAATTTTTTTTGATGGAAGCATGATCAACGACTGTATATAAAACAGAATTTTCAGTAGGATTATCATTTTGATCGATGTAAGTCTGTCTTCTATTATTAAAAAATTATTCCAGTTATTAATTAGTTTTAGTAGTATATCAATTAAATTTTTATAATTTACCAAAACCAAATCTTTCCAACAGGTTGTTGCATTAATTCCCAGATATTTAATTTGCATATTCTCCCATTTAAATTCCTTGTATTTAAAAAGAATGTATTTTTATTCATAAGCAACAGTTTTGTTTTATTATGATTAAACCTTTAACATGAAATCATTTCAAAACATTTTATTTAAGTGTATGTTTTAATGAAGATTCAGTGTCACCACTTGTTAGCAAGATGTCATCAGCAAATAGCTGAATTTTGGAAGTGTAACTATCATCTATGGAAAACTCCTTTAGCATTGTATTAGATGTAATACAATTAGCAAAAGGCTCTACTGACAGATCAAACAGTAAAGGAGACAAAGGACATCTTTGTTTTGTGCTTTTTAATGTTTTGAAGGAGCTAGATAAAAAGGATCCTGTTTTAACAAAAGAAAACAAGTTCTTATACAATTTCATTATTACGTCTATAAATTCTAAAGAGAAGTTATATTCTTTGAGCACTTTAAATAAAACCAGTTAACAATCAAATTATCCAAGTCTAAACTTGAAATCAGAAGTTCTTTGTTATTCATGTTGGCAATATCTATTAATGAAAATAGTCGTGTAATGTTATCTTGTACTCTTCTATTTAAAATAAAATCAGTTTGACCATCTTCAATTTAAACTTGGCATCATATGACTTAATCTTTTCACCAGTGTAGACATGACATTTTTTAGTACATGTCTAAAAGAGAAATGGGGCGATAAGAGGAGCATAATTTTGGATTTTTGTCTTGTTTTTAAAATAGGTGAAAATTTCAAAGAAGGAAGAATATTTGACATATTTGTAACTTTCTCAAAAGCTTTTAAAATTTTTAGTATATTATCGTGAATTATCGTTTAACTCAAGAATTCTACTATCCAGCCCTGTGGCCTTTTAGTTTTTAGATTTTTAATTAGTCCTTTTAGTTCCTTAAAAGAGAATGGTTTATCTGTTCTAAAATTCTGCTTTTTAGTTAATTTGTGATGTTAAGTTGTCAATCTCTCCTTCATTCTTGCTGGATGGGTTCGGAGCCGATCCTCGGCTCCGACTCGGCACTTGCTAAGCTCGAGAGCTAATTTTACCAGCTCGAGGCAACCCTATATCCCATGATGCAAGGCGGAGACTACCCAGATCTCGTTTGCTGCTTCGCTAACGAGGTGCTTTTTTTTACCAGCTCCAGGTAAGTTTCTAAATATAAGACTTTAGTCTAACCCCTTTAAATTTTCATATCTATAGTTGTTTTTTGTTAACCTTAACGCTTACTTTAACCCTATTCCCGTTAGTGTTCCCTTTTTTTTCGAGTTATTTATCCCCATTCCCTAGCTTAGGCCTTAGGCCTTCCCCTTCCAAAATTTTTTCCTATCAGGGATTGTTTGTGTCTGACTGTGTTGTTATCCCTGTTTAGTTTAAATTGTTGGATTGGGTGTTTTTTGTGTGTGTGTGTTAGTGTTTTGTTTTTCACAACTTGTGTTTCCTCGACACAGTTATGTCGAAGGACACAAAGGTCTCAGGCTTCAAGAAGTGTGACTCGTGCTGTCAGAAGATGTCTCTTGACAGACGGTCACACTTCTTGTGTTTACTGCCTGGGACCTCTGCACCTGCAGGACTCTTGTGCTATCTGTCATGCCTTCAGCCCAAGAGTCCTGCAGGAGCGTAGAAATAAATTGATATTAAGGGGCTTATTAAAGCCTGAGAGCTCCCCGACTAAGTTGGCGCCGGAGAAGCCCTCGAAACCTGTCAAGCCTTCGGCTGAAAGTTCCAAGCCGTCTGCTTCTGGTTTATCTTAACCAGTGTCGAGATCGGCTCCGGCCGGAGCCGATCCTTCCATTATAGCAGTCACAGTATCGGCTCCATCCGGCGCCGATACTGCCCAATCTGGACATTCAGTGTCGGCTCCGGCTGGAGCCGACGTATCCTCGGCTCCTTTGGCTCCATCGATCTCTAAAAAGAGATCTCGATCCCCCTCATTAGAGTCGATTCGTTCGGCCCACAAGATCACCCTTGCTCTCGGAGCGGAGCCATCGGAGCCGTTCTTCTCGGTCGTCCAGGCTGTCTGATCACGACCTCGAGAGAGTGGTGAGTAGACCATTAAAGTCTCAGGCATTGGCCCAAATGCTCCATAGCCCGTCTCAACAGACGGTAGCTATTTCACATCCACCAAACATTCCTCCTTCGACTCTCTTACAGAGCTCGGAGCCGGAGCTCCTCAGAACCGTGACCGTTGTAGCTTCGGAGCCGATACCACCCCTTTCGGCTCCATCGTCCTCTGCTCCGATTTCCTCCTTGAGGCCTTCATTGGAGGGATCCGGGCATCTGGTCTCTCTCGTCGGCTCAGAGGGGGCGAGTGGCATCGGACCCTTGTCCGACCCCGTTCTCCCTCTCGGGGCTTCGGCGTTGGTGAGCTCAGCCCCGACATCTGCCTCTGAGCCTTCCCTCTCGGTGAGGCCTGGAGTTCCTATCTCTTCGGAGCGGGAACCTTCTGGTCTCTCTGACGGGGGAGCCTTCGAGGTGATGAGGAGTGTACTAGCCCCTAGGCTTAGTCAACGGACAGTTCCATCAGCTCCTCCCACTACAGTGCCTGCTGACGTCTCTTCCCACTCTCTTGCTCCCGGACCCAGAGATCCAATGCCTCAGGTTTCCCCATTGGGAATATCTTCCTCTTCCGAGGCTTCTCCTGATCCGTCAGGTGAACCTCCGCATAAGAGGACATGTAAGAGGAAACATCTAGACTCCCCCGAGTCTATTACATCTGATACTGACCTGGATGAGTTGGAGGGATCCCCAAGGTCCTCCTCTGAGGATGTCTCTTTCTCAGACATCCTTGAACTCCTTAAGCAGAGGGGGAACTGGCCCTCCCTTAATCCTTCCGAGGACGAGTCAGTATACCTGGAGGCGTTCGGATCTCAACCCTCCACCTCCTGGGTGTCTCCGCCTTTTGACCCTCTTATGGATGTAGTGGCTCGGAAGGCATGGATGGCTCCGGATTCGGTGGAACCTATTCCTAGGAGGCCTTCAAAATTCATTACGGCCCCACCAAGATAGACAATATTTGACAAAGGGTGTCCCAGTTGATGTCATGGTGGTGGCTGCTGCCACCAAGAAGGAACTAGCTGATCCTTCAGTACCTATCCACCCTCCTAACAAGGATTCTAGGACTATGGACAGGTACGGCAAGCGGATTTTTTCTTCAGCGACTTTTGCCATGAGATCGCTGAACTACTTGTGCCACTTCACCCGCCTTCAAAGAGATGTTCTTAAAGAGTTGGGAGAAGTTTTACAGGATCCGTCAGCTGCTGCGTCTCAGGATAAGATTAGCTCACAGCTAGGAATCCTTACCTCCATTGTTAACTCCTCTATGCGGCTCATTTCTTATGCAGCCGATGGAGCGAGTAGGGCCGCAGGCACAGGAGTGGCTTTAAGGTGTCAGTCCTGGATGCGGCTTTGTAATTTTGCAGACCCCTTCAAGGCGTCCTTCACAAACTCCCCTTTTGATGGTTTGACCTTGTTCGGACCTCAAGTGAAAGACACTTTGACTAGATGCGAACAAGATGGCAAGACTCTTTCTGCCGTAGGAGTCCATTTCTCCACCCCTTCAAGACCTTACCCCAAAGGACAGAAGGGAGGGAAAATGTGGTTCTGCAAATCTCAAGGAGTCACGCCTGATGCACGAAGTCAGTTTACCCCCTGAGGCAGAGGGGGTAACAATAATAGACGCTGCCCTAGGGGCAGAGGGGGTCCGCAGAATCAGGGTAGCAGAGAGCCTCTTTCTGACAAACCCTTCCAGCATCTCTGAGATGTTGCCCGATTGTCCACCTTCAGAGGCAGTCAGGGGAAAATTATCGCTGTACCCAATAGCCTGGCTTTCCCTTTCTCAAGACAAATGGGTACAGTCGATTATATCCGAGGGTTACAAAATTCCCTTTATTCAAACCCCAATTCAGCAGAAGGGAACCCTTCCAGACGTTCCACCCGGTGTAAGGGAACTAGCAGTACTAGAAATATCAAAACTGCTAGCAAAAAGAGCCATCCAGCCAGTCCCAGCAGACCAAATAGGATCCGGAATCTACTCAAGGTTCTTTTTAGTTCCAAAAAAGACAGGGGACTGGAGACCAATATTAGATCTGAGCAAACTAAACAAGTTTGTAAAGAAATCAAGATTCCGGATGGTCACACTTCAGTCCATTCTACCCTTTCTGGGCAAGGACAATTGGATGTGCTCGATAGATCTTCAGGATGCATACTATCACATAAAAATTCACAGACGCTCCAGAAGATTTCTCCGCTTTCGGCTGGGGACCAGTCACTTCCAATTCAGAGCCCTGCCCTTTGGACTCACTACAGCCCCCAGAGTGTTCACCAAATGTATGGCAGTGGTTACGGCTCACCTGAGACGTCAAGGATTCCAGGTGTTTCCATATCTAGACGACTGGCTCCTCACTGCCACCACCAGGCATCAACTTCTCCAAGCCAGAGATTACACCATTCACATTTGCAGAGGGCTAGGGATTTCTATAAATTTCGAAAAATCTGCCTTGTCGCCTTGTTAATCTATTACTTTTATAGGCGCAAAATTGGACACCGTACAACTTTCAGCAAAGTTAACAGACCAAAGGATCTTGGACATTCAAAGACACGTCCAGGTGATTCTTCTCACCAACAGAATTCAGGCCAGATTTGCTCTGAAAGTATTGGGTCTTATGGCGACCGCCATAACACTTCTTCCCTTTGCCCGCTTTTACATGCGTCTTCTACAATGGATGCTATTCGCCCAATGGTCTTTTCAACAACTTCCCATGCGTCACAAGATCATCGTAACTCCAACTTGCAAAAGGCATCTGACCTGGTGGATATCGTCCCCTCAAGTCCATCAGGGCAGACCCTTTGTTCCTCCTGCCCCGGTTGCCACGGTTACACCGGACGCCTCCCTGATCGGGTGGGGGGGGCATTATCAGGCCAGAATGGTCCATGGCACTTGGCAACCTTTCGAATACCATCTGCACATAAATGTCCTGGAGATGAGAGCGGTGCTTTTAACGTTGCAAGCCCTCAACGACTCTCTTCCCCTGGGAACTATTGCAGTCCAAACGGACAATATGTCCGTAGTGTGGTATAGCAACAAACAGGGCGGAACCAAGTCCTATCCACTGTGTCGAGAGGCTGTCAGACTTTGGCAATGGGCAATCTCTTCTCAGCAGTTTCTGATAGCAACGCATATCCCCGGGAAATCCAACATCATAGCGGACAGATTGAGCAGAGGTATTCTCATGCCTCACGAGTGGTCTCTCAAACAATCAGTGACGGAAGAGATTTTTCAGAAGTGGGGCCTTCCTTGCTGCGACCTTTTCGCTACACCTCAAAACAGCAAATGCCCAGACTTCTTCTCTCTCTTCCCCCTTCCAGGCCATCCCCCCAGAGACGCTCTAACCCAAGATTGGCCCCGGGGACTTCTTTATGCCTTTCCCCCCTTTCCGCTGATACCTCACCTAATTCAGAAAGCAACCGCCTTGAGAGCCAAGTTGATTCTCATTGCCCCTTATTGGCCTCGACAGATATGGTTTCCGTTCCTACATCGTGATCTCTTGGTACAGCCATGGCATCTGGACCCGGTTCCAGATCTTCTGACCCACCAGTCGGGGCAGCTGCACCAATCCATACCTTCTGTCAACCTCACTGCTTGGTTGCTCCACTTCCATCCTTAGCCAGGCTTCCTATGATTTCTAATCCCGTCCGGGATATCATAGTAGCTTCCCTAAAATCTTCTACCAGAAAGATTTACACTAGTAAATGGCGACATTTCTCCTTCTGGGCAAAAGCTAGGAACATAGACCCCTATACTGCTCCAATTCATTCGGTCTTGGACTTCTAGCTGAGATTTTTCATTCAGGATCCTCTTCCTCCACAGTAAAAGTTCAGCTGGCAGCCATTTCGAATTTTCATATAGGCCTTTTGGACCACAACATTATGTCACATAAACTTTGCAAGGCATTCCTTCGAGGTATCTTTTTACTTAAACCTCCGATTAGAGACCTCCCCACCACGGTGGGATCTAAATTTAATTTTAACATCCTTGATTCTTCCCCCTTTCGTACCTGCAGCTGCCTGTTCTTTGAAATTTCTTTCTTGGAAGACACTTTTTCTAGTCGCCATTACTTCTGCCAGGAGAGTATCTGAGCTTCATGCTCTCTGCATTCGTCCTCCCTATTTAATATTCCACAAAGATAGGGTATCTCTAAGGACTAATCCATCTTTCTTACCAAAAGTGGCATCGCAGACGAACCTAAATCAATCCATTGATCTTCCAGTGTTTTTCCCGAATTATTCTGATAGAGCGGAACAAAAGTTACATTGTCTTGATTTTCACCGCCAGCTCAGATATTATCTGGACAAAACTAAACTTTTTAGGAAATCTGATCAACTGTTTCTATCCTATGCAGAGAACAGGAAAGGCCTTCCAGTTTCCAAGGTGACTTTATCTAGATGGCTGTCTTCTGTGATCACTTACATTTTTCAGCTCCGAGGCAAAGAGTTGATTTCTAAGCCAAAAGCCCATTCTACCAGAGCTCTAGCTACATCGACAGCTTTTCAAGCTAGACTTCCAATAGACACTGTTTGTGCAGCAGCCACATGGGCCTCTCCTCATACCTTTGTTTCACATTACAAATTAGACTTGGCCTCCAGAGACAGAGTGAATTTTGGTTCCACCGTTCTCAAGAGTCTGTTCCATTGAGCCACCCAGGATAGAGGTGCTAGGGACACGGTCCCATCCAGCAAGAATGAAGGCGGAATTGACAACTTAACATTAAGAAGTTATGTACCTACCATAACGTTCCATGTTAGCTGTCTTCTCTCGCCTTCTTTCTTGCGTCCCGCCCTCCATCCCCCTAGCCTGGTCAGACCGAGAAGATTATGCCTCTTCTATTAAGAGGTTTTATTCCTTTTCTAGCTATTCAGCTTCTAGTGTCACTAGATTAGGTTGATCCTTTCTAGAGGATTATGATGTTATTTAGTATTGTTACTTTTTCTTTCTCCTCTACAGTTGGAAGAGTATATAACTATTTCCTTGGCTACCAAACGAGATCTGGGTAGTCTCCGCCTTGCATCAAGGGATATAGGGTTGCCTCGAGCTGGTAAAATTAGCTCTCGAGCTTAGCAAGTGCCGAGTCGGAGCCGAGGATCGGCTCCAAACCCATCCATCAAGAAAGAAGGCGAGAGAAGACAACTAACATGGAACGTTATGGTAGGTACATAACTTCTTATTTTACATTATTCTTCAGAGAGCTGTCAATTAAATCACTATTATCCAAAGTTGACTTACAATAATTTCTAAAATTTTCTAATACATCTTTTAAATCGGTTGCTTTCTTAAAGGACAGTGGGATTCTGTTATTAAATGTGCAACTTCTCTGTCCTTATTTGCCTTATTTACTCTCCCTGCTATTAATAAACAATACAACATTTAAAATATTTTAAGTGGACTGTTTCTCTCCACTAGAGCCTTTCTGTACTGTGGTGGTTTCACTTTAAAAAAAAAAATTATCCTGCCCTGGAAAAGCTTGCTGCAGTCTCCAATTCATTGATGTCATCAAGGCCATTGATTACAGGTAGTTTTCTGGCCAGTTCCCCTCCCCAAACTGACATCACAGCATGGGTGGGTTTTTAGGAAGGTCATGCTGAAGTCACAGCTCCCTGGTCCTTCCCCTACACATACAGAAAGTAAACACTAGAACAAGGAAACAGTACATGAGTCAAGTCTCCTGCTGTCAGCTGTCAATCACAGCAGGTAACGGCTTAAATTACCCTTGGCACTTTGACAGCTAACGAAGTTAGATGTGAAGGGGATGGGAGATGAGTCAAAGTAGTACAATTCAGGCTTCACAAAAGACTGCAATTTTAGTCATTCTAAAAAGAAGCAGCAGTAAAAAGCACTTTTAAACGTCTGTTCTGAGGCATTTGCAATGTTTGTGTTTTAAGTAGTCATTGAACGTCATTAAATGTTCCTTAAAACTGACTGAAAGACAGCAGTGTATGCACGTAAAATCAATACAGTGACGGGAGCTTTATGAATTCATACCAATTAAGCTTATACTTAAGTCACGTGGTTTGAGACATCAGTATTTAAGATGAGAGAATGTTCTGATTATTTTGGATCTGATGAATACCATGTGCGAATACAAAAGTGCTTATCTTTTTGTATTGGTTTTATTTTATTAAAGTTTTATTTTACCTTATACTGTCTGCCTAACCATTTTTTTTATTTTACTTTTAATGTGGTTGCTTCATAAACTGGTTTTGCTCCTTCTTTGTTTGTGTTAATAGAATATGATCATAATTTTAATCTTTGAATGTGTATTGAAATTTTTTGATTTAATGTTTCTAAATATTTCTGATTTAAGACTTTCAACTGAGAATTTACATTGGATTTTAAATTTAATTTTAGTTCATCAATATTTGATTGTAAAACATTTGACTCTTTATCCCACTCCTTTTTTAAATATACCAACTTTTAAATCTACCATATAAATAGGCATGTGTCCCATAAAATAGGATCATTAACTTCACCATTATTATTTATTAATCTCCATAAATTTAATTCATTTAGAAAACTATTTCTTAAATCATTTAAGCTGAGTAATATAAGCAGGAATTCTCTGACATAAAAAATTAAGTCATTAGGTTTCATAGAGATATTAAAGGTAATAGCATTATGGTCAGTCAGAGGACAAGAAATCATTAATATTTCATCAATTTTTGAATATAAGCCACTGGTAGTGAAAACTTTGGGTGCTAAATCTAAATTGAGTAGTGTGTATAGTTGAGGGATTTTGCCAATTTCAAGTTATGTATATATATATCTTGAATTCATTGAATTTATGAAGAGGTTTAAATATTCAGCAGTTGCAGATATTCTAGTTTTTTTTCTTTAGTAATATTTTTTTCTGATAA
This sequence comes from Protopterus annectens, assembly GCF_019279795.1. Classification (NCBI taxonomy): domain Eukaryota; kingdom Metazoa; phylum Chordata; order Ceratodontiformes; family Protopteridae; genus Protopterus; species Protopterus annectens. The sequence goes on from NC_056737.1 coordinate 1,129,483,705, forward strand.
AATGCAATTGAAATCACCAGCTAATAAAATTTCCCCTTTTGAGTGTAATGCTGTGATATCCAAATATTTTTTGCTTCCCTAGAACCAATTCCAGGAATCCAATAAACATTGGCAAATGTATAATATTTTTTATTAAGTTCAACTACCACCAATCCCAGCATACCATTCTTATCAGAATAAGTATCAATCACTTTGGGCATAACCAATGACTTCTTCCGAAGTATGAGTGCCTCTCCTTTTGAACTAAAATGTGAGCCCACAACGACTGAATAATCTTTAAGTAACAATCTATTTAAATCCATAGTTAGTAAATGTGCTTCTTGCGAAGAGCTTTGCTTACTTTTAGATATTTGATTAACTATTTCTCTCTTAAGACCATTAATATTTAATGCAATAGATTTGTAAACTGACAACTTTAAGAAAAGCAATTCCGTAAAAACTAAGTTATGGTTTAGATTCAAGTGCCTACATCTGATTTTAACAAATTTTGTTATGGACAAGTTCATTAAACAAACTGCTAACAGATTAATTATAAAAGTATTTACGCCTCCTAACATGGAATAAAAAATTCCTGGTTTGATGAAATGTCTACATAGCACTACCCAATGTCAATCTAATGCTGCCACTTCTAAATATGAACCAAATATCAGTATATAATAGCAGATACCCGTGGTGGTGGTGCTGCGGTAGCGTTGTCGCCTCACAGTAAGACGCTGTGCGGTTCGATTCTCAGCTAGAGTGTCTTCTGCGTGGAGACATGCGTGAATGGGCGTACCTTCGTTGAAGGTTGTGCATCAGGCCTGGCAAGCCGGTACGTAAAAATCAACTGGCAATCATTAGCGGACCGGAGTTCCGCTGTGGCGACCCCTAACTGGGAAAAGCCGAAACACAAACCAGTATATAATAGCAGATAAAACACACTCGTGTCTCATTTTTAAAAGACAAACTTCAGTATAATAGAGCATTTCTTTTGCTATTTAAAATATGCCAGTCCCTAACTGCTCATATTTAGTTGATTTATATAAAAATTAAGTAATACCTGTTGTAACATTACTCAACACACCGTAAAACGTACTAATAGCTCAGAACACATAAATACCTGTTAATCATTAACATTGTCATGTTGCTTCTTTTTGGTACCAAAACACCTTACAATGTGTTAAAACTAAAATATGAATAATATGTTCCATATTAAACCTCTTAGTCATTCCACATTATATTATGTTAATCTTATGAGTAATAATCTGGAACATTCAGTTATTTCATTTTAACATTTACTAAATCATTGTAATAGCATATTCCTTTTTATCTGATTTATTATCTATCACGTCATTAAACGTTGTGATGTTCCCCACTCTGGGCCAGTAATCAAGGAGCCTGAATCCTCACCACTGACACTGGAGAGGGACATTTCTTGGAATACAAATGGATACACTCAGTATTTCCAGATGCAGACCTCTCTGCATCTAGCACAATTTCCTTTAAGAGCACACAGGGAACACACACAGACCTGGCATCTGGGTTTCTCTTTCTCTGTCTTCCCAGGTCCCCAGTAAGGCTGTCCACTGGCACAACTGCAGAGTTAAGTCCTCAACTGATTGTCCAAATGAAGTCCTCCACCACTCTCTCTCTCTCTCTGAAACCAGTGCTTTGTGTCCCTGCACCAAGCAGCTGACACATACACTCTGAGATTTGATTTTCACACACACACACACACACACGCACACACACACACACACGCACGCACACACACACACACACACACACACACGCACACATACATACATACATACATACATACAGACAGACAGACATACATACATACATACATACACACATACTTGGGAAGGGCTGGCACAAGTTTACTATCTTTGTCCCCTGCTGTCCAGACTATAAGATAGTTGCACCACCACCAGACAGTCCAAAGCCAGCTACTCTCAGGCTTTTGCAAGTGTACTCAATTATACTGAGTGAAATTAATATTAATACAGTTTGTAATGTTGACCAAACAAGACTTTCAGGAGTGGCCAGAGTTTTCACCAAATAAATATATGCAAATACTCTCAAAGCTTAAATATTTTCTAAAAGGACCAGCCACATTGAAAAGTTTAAATAGATTCAATAATATTTAATAAAAGAACATGAGAATATGAAATACCTGTTTACAGTAAACACCAGAGTTTCAGTCACAGGAAATATTAAAAAATAACACAGATGGAAAGATTCACATAATTTCAGAAAAACAATACTTAACTAATTTTTCACTATATTTTTTCTGACCAATCTAAAAAGTTACTATTCCCTAGTTCACGTACTAGAGCAAGGCAAGATGAAGTAGGTGAGGGATCCTTCTGTGTCAGGTTCCAAGAAACTGCCTAGTTTCTCTGAGAGACTTCTCAGTATAATATTTAAATATTATTTCTGGGATTGCTTGAAGAATGACATCATGTCTGGTCATGTGACTCTGTTTCCCACACTATCACCAGCACTAGAAGCTGCCAGGATTTTAGCAACTATGTGCTACTGTACACACAGAATTTTGCTCAAATCTGTTGTAGCTCCTAGAAGTCCTAAAACAATTTGAACACTTCTGCTCCTTCTGCAGAGCTATTAAACCAGGTTTCTCACAGACATTTCATCTCTGACTGCAGTCAGAACTGTAAGATACAATCTTTATGGCCTAATTTATTTTCAACTGTTTTTAAAAGTTAGCTGGGACTGGGATTAACCTATTCTCTTCCAGTGTCCTCTGTTAAAGCATACATGTTTAATTCAGTTACAATAATGCATGTACATTTCTTTTCTTTCCAGCAGGGCACACTGTTACATTTTTAACGCAAGCAACTTTACAAATACATTTTCAACACAAGCATCTGTACAAATCAGTTTGATATTCAAATAACGTATAATTCTGTACTAAATTCCAGTTAGCTGTGCTGACGTATGTTGCACATCCACTGCCGTACTTCTGGCATAGCTGGCAGTACCTCCTAGCTTCACTTAAATTTAAGCACCTCATAAATGGTATTATAAAAGTACCGCCTCACACCTTAAACAGTTTGAAAATAATTGCACACAATACCATTGATGTCTAACAATGTAATACATAGTGTTTTTCTGTTCTAAGAAAAGATGGTATTAATCTGTTAGACTAATAGTTTAAAGTAAACAGTCAAAACTATTTCTAATAAATAGAGGAATTTACATAAGATACCTAAAGACATTATTCACAAAATGATATTCTATGCAGGACATGTAATCTAAAACATTCAGTTATCTCATCATAACATTTATTATATTATTATTAGAGCATCCCTCCATTCTATTTTACAGCCTATTATGTCATTAGTTATATTAAACTTAAAAATTAACATGGTATAAATATTGTAAAGTTTCTCTCCACACTGCATACATATTAAAATGTCTGTATACAAAAACATTAATATTTAAAGAAATACTACATTAGGTACCTTTCTGTTGTAAAGGAGAGAAAACAGACTAATAATCAGTAGTAAATCATTAAACGGTCTAAACTATTCATTTTAGATGATAAAAGAAAGCTGCATAAAATACCTATGTAAACATTATCAGAACTATATTAATCATTTACCATTAACTTCAATGTAGTTTAATCAGGTTTTCTAAATGACTCTGTTTTACTTATGTAAAACATTACTGAATTAAAAGATTGTAAAATGGAACATTATCTTTTGCCAACTCAATAATGAAAATAATAGAAATAGTTTGTTACTTATGTTTTCCTGTTTCTGCTCATTTAAACATTCCAAAGTGTATTATTCCTGATTCTTCAAAGTTGAAAGGCCACAAAGCACTTCTCTTTCATGATGAATCCATAAAGAAGTTTGGCTGCTGCAGTGAATAAAAGCAGTCTTGTGGCTATTTTTAAAGTACATTATTTAGTCAAGCAAGTTGGGAAAACAGTTTAACAGCACTTTTCTAGTTTGAAATATGGCTCGCGATCACAAGATGAGCCTCGAATTAAGGAAATCCAGTAAAACAACTTAAACCCTTTCCCACTTTTAAAACAAATAACTAAATTATAAATACAGATAAAATGACACTTAAACACACTACAACCCAACTGTTAAACACATTACAACCCACCAACTGTATCAATAAGGTACTGAATAAGGTAGTGACATTTACAGGCTTCCTGCAAAACAATGCAGATTTCTAAGAATCGGCTATCATTCATAATGACAATTATAATTTAAAGACTGCTGTAAAAAAAAAAAAAAAAGGCAGAATTAATATAGTGACGTCTCATTTAAAATAGTACCGTCCTAGTGTTTATAATAAATGTGTTTACCTAAAGTATTTAAATAAAATGAAGATTCTTTATCTTTCCTTTCAACAGAAAAAACGAAGAGAGAGACTATTACTGAAGTTGAAACAAATTAGTACTCTAATCACTATTACTGGAAAACCTAATAGGATTCAATATAAGAATATAGCATTCAAGAAAATAAATAGCTGTTATTAAATGGTGCAATCAGATAAACAAAAAGGTTTAACCTTGTGGTTTGTGTTGCTCCTCCGAAGAATATTAAAACAGTATTTCAGAACAACAAAAACAGCATTACAAACGGAAAATAAACTGAGTCATCACTAACTTTTTACTGTTTTTTTTTTCTTTAGTTGTCCATCCATTTCCAGTTGTTTGTCTCTTTAAACTAGTTAACGATCTGTCTGTTTCTTCAGGTTTGTCCAAAAGTTTATTCTTATGAGTAAAGGCCAAAGCTTCTTCAAGCGTGTTACAGGTTTTTGTCCTTCAGGAAGAAAGATCTTAATTTTTGCTGGGAAAATAAGCTGAGACGTGGTGATTGATTGATTTCTTTAAGCTCTTAATTAAAAGCATGCTTTTGTTTTAGAAATCACCAGTGAAGAATAGTCATTGTCAAATCTGTTGTTGTTTCCATTCGTTTTTATTGGAGAATTTGACCAGGCTGTCTTTAATAACAAATATTTGTCCTGAGTTAAAAGGAATTGAACAGTTATAGATCTGGGAGTGGATGGATTATTTTTTGAAGACTTTGAGAGAGACATATGGGCTCCCTGTATGCCAAATGAAAGTGATTGATTTTGGTAGATTTAAAGTTTTTGGTAACCAGTTATTTATAAATTGCATCATGTTGTCACCTTCTTCTTTCTCTGGTCTTCAATAAATTCTTATATTATTCCATCTAGATCTGCTTTCCAGATCTTCTACCCTTTCCAAAAGTAAAGTATAAATTCAACATGGTTTTCATTTTCAATCAGGCTTCCATCCAGGTCATTTACTGCTTCTTTTGTAGTTGAAATCTGAACTAATTGTTTCTTAATAACTTCATTTGATAAATCCAGATCCTTGAAGTCTTCTTTTATATTATCCATTTTGCTCTCATGCTTATCCATTTTAAATGAAAGATTCTGGATACTTGTAAGAATAGATTAAATTCTTTCTTCATCATACTCTTTGAGAAGAAACTTTTGAGTGGCTCATGACTGGATCGGTCTAAAAAAACTGACAGGATTCTGACGTAAAAAAAAAAAAAATCACACAAACTTGATTTTTCTTCTGGATATTATCACAGAATTAATTTTATATAGACAAAATTAATCCTAGAAATAGTTTCTTCAAACTGTAGCAAAAATATTCCTGTCAGAATAACTGAAAAGCAGTTGAGTAAAATTTTTATGCTGCTAACTGCTCACCGTCTTGGTCCGAGTGCTGATATTTTCCATTGAGCTGTGTCTTCATGGACTGCCAGCTTGTCTTTAAGTAGATAGCATTCTGGTTCCAAAGCTTGGCCTCATTCCATGAATGAAATTCTCAGTAGTGATGTCATGCGCGCTCATGAGTTTAACCATTTCTTCATCATGTTAGTATTTATAAAATTATCAGTTTTCTTGATTCAAAGCCCAACAATTGATTTTTCAGAGTACCAAGTCATGGTCACAACTGCCATTCATTATTCTACACCAGTTATTCTGAAACTGTGGTTCTTGGACTCCTGGGGGTCAGTACAATACATTCTAGGGGTCTATGAGGTCAGGGATTGCACCAACCTGGATTTCAGACTTCTGCATTGTCCACGAGTTCAAAGCTTGCAACTGACCTTTTATATTAAAAAACAAAAGCTGCACTGCTCACTCTGACTTTACAACAAAGACAAAAAAAAAAAAAAAAAAAAAGAGAAAAGAGACTTCCCTGTCTGTGGCTGAGCAGCTTAATTTCTGCGTTTGCGGCTAAGCAGCTGCTTGCCCTGAGTTTTAGAAGGAACAACTTCTGCATTTGCGGCTGAGGCTGAGCAACTGCTCACTTTGCCTTGTGTTTTCTGCCTGGCAGTTGGAACTTGGAGGGAAAATTTAAACCACTGTTTTGTTCCCTCCAGGTAAGACAGTTTAAGTCGTGTATTTATGTTGGTTGCTGTATGCTTTGCATCTCTTCCTTTTGCCAGCTACTAATTTATAGAAATAAACTGGTACTGCAGAGCTGATCCTGATGATCTTGTGAGTTTGTTTTTTTTCTTATCAAGGCTTGAATAAGAAGTGGTGCAGTTGAGAGCGTAGCTGTCAACTGTCCAGATTTTCGCAGAATAGCCTGATATTTTTTTCCTCATAGTTTTGGTCTGTTTCTCATAAAATTGTGTTTTTCTGGCAAATGCCTGGCAAATGTTTGAGGACTGAAGTCAGAAAATGGCAGACATTTGAGCTTTAGATTTCATATCCTTCAGAAAATTTGCACTGATGCAAAACTTGTTGTTCTATCAACTTTAAGTTTATAAGAGCAATATTTAAAATGTGTCCCTAGTTTCAAGCCTTTCTCCCACCCATTATGACAGGCTTTGTCTATATTTCCTGTGCTAAGAGGTTGAAAGGTGTGCGTGTGTGTGTGTAAGAGGTAGGTAGCGTACCCCTCAACTGTCCAGGTATTTGCAGAATGTCCACATTTTTGCCCAATATTTTTTTGTCTTTTCCTCATAAAAAAGGGTTAAAGTTGCTAAATAATGACATTTAAGTTTTAGACTTCATATCCTTAGAAAAATGCAAATCAACACAAATCCTGTTATTCTAACAATTTTTGTAAGTTCATAAGAGCACTATTTATAATCTGTCTCTATTTATTTTAGGCTTTGTCCAGATGTCTTGTACTAAGAGGTTGAGGTGTCTGTGTGTGAGAACAAAATGCCCTAGTTAGGGATAGCATGTGGTTAGTAATTTGCTTAGGCTCAAACCCTGCACTTTAGCTACAGGAAACAAGAGCTTAAATCCTACTCCAACTACCAAGCTGCATTTTTCAAGGAACTGAGTTTCCGGTGTATTTTTCAAGGAATTGAGTTTCGAGCACATTTTCAAGGAATTGTGAGCTTCAAGGGAAAAGAACTTTACTGCTGCTCATGCTAAGTCTGTTATCAATGTGCTACTGTTTTGTTTAGCAAATGGTATCATTATTGTGGTATAGAATATAAAAGCAGTGTTAGTAGCACAACAGATAACATACTTGCTTCTTAATGCAGAAGGCTATAGGTTTTACTCCCACAGCATGTAGATGGATGGCCGATACTGTGTTGTATTTTAAGGGGGTGGAGTGCTGTAGTCCTGAGTATGTCCACCTTCAGATGAGGTGCCCAGTAACTGTGAACCTGTTTTCAGTTTGACATCCATTGCCAGCTTACCCTTTTTTTTTTTTTTTTTTGTAACCTAGACAATTTATTCTTCAAGGGCAGCAGGAACTGAAATTGTTGATGAAACACTGAAATATAAAGTTGTTTGCTAGCAGCAACCATTTCATTAGTTACAGATCTCTTTAATGTGGAATTATTCAGATGACTTTTACTTCTGCAGCGATAGTGCATATTGACTGATATTGGTGGATTGTAATGACAGAAGTTTGACTGTTCTTTTATGGTTGAAATGTTCTTAATTAGGCAGTTTTTTTCATTATTGGTTCATATGTTTTGTTTTAGTGCCTATTGGAAAAATGTTCCAAACTATAAATTTAAAACGCACTCTAACAAGTGGTGCTGTATTATACAAGGGATATAATTTAATACAATCAGGAAGCTGAAGCAGAGAACTTTTGCATGGTCCTAAAAATGTGTGCAATGTGACTGCCCCACAATGTCAAATGTGCAGTGAGCGAATGTCACTGTGCATTCGCACATTGCACATTCGAACCTTCTTCCGTTCGGTGTTTGCAAACTGCCTTTCAGACAATTGCTGTTCGCCCATGTGCAGTACACACACATGAAGGTAAACTGTTAAGCACCCACTGCTTCACTTTTTAAGATTAAGTACCGTGCTATGCAGTTAAATGTGCAAGTACTGCTCAGCAAAAACAGTGGCAGATATTATGCTGTCTGTGCCATAATTTGTTCTTGATTTTCTGTAACATAAGAGAAGGTGTTACTTCCTTTCTAACATCGCTCACTAAGTACTTTACTGCTTTGAAAGCCAGCAAAACATTTAGCACTTTATTTTCCTGTTACTAGTAGTACATGCAACAGATGAAGCTCCATGCACTACAAAGAACTTTAATTAGGTCTCTGATCATAACACATACATATTGTTCTCAACATGGATGCACATGTTCATCTCCCAGGCTTCCCTTTCGAGGGGAATTCCTTGGCATCCATGTCTTGAACACATTACAAGTTGGTTATGATTGGTGACTTGATCATAATCCTGTGTGTTGTACTTCTGTGTGGTGGGTAGATATGAACATTTTCCTCCTCTCGGTATGGTAAGGAAACACTTTGTTTTCTGTCAAGTTTCTTTTTTTCTCATACTATTACAAGTCCTAAAACAAAAAGCTGTATGATTTGGTTTTGTTCGTGCATGTTTTTTTTAGTGTGGTAAAACCTCTGCTGAATGGAGGGGTTGATGCTCTCAATAGTAACTTTTCTGACTTGGATTACATATGGTGGAAACTTCAAATACTTTTATAGATTTCTCTTTATTATCAGATTTCTTCATCTTAAAGGACAGTCTGTTCTGCACTTTGTAGTCATAGAATTATACAAAGTAAAGCTGGTTTCCCTCATAGTAATAACATCTATTTGATAGAAAACTATAATTTGGTAGAACTTTTTTTTTCATAGTAACAGAGATCTGGTAGTAAGAGAATACTAAGCTTTGTGTCATAGTAATAGTGTGATATTTTAGAAATAACATGTAACACAGCATCTGCAAGTACATAAAAGAAATATGCAGTAACAAGTATGATTAGCTTAACAGAATGTGCTTGTGTGGAATAGAAAGTATTATACTTCTGAATGTTTTTGTAACAAATGGCATTGACAATAGAAACTTGTTGACATGTCATAAAACAGTTAACTGTCTACAGATATTCAAGTGAATAAACCTGCTAAAGGGAAATGGCTAACACAGCAGAAAAAGTTACAGACTATCCTATCAATGAAGAAACATTGTGACCTGATGAGAAACTGGTTTTCTCTGGATGAGCAAAGGAGGCAGACTAACAATGCTTCAGTACAGGAAAAGAATGTTTCAGCAGCGACGATATTTGAAACTAGATAAAAGTGACTGTAAAATAACTGTCTGGTGGACAATTTGTAATTTGAGTCCTCTGAGGAAGTGCAGTGTATTTGACAGTAATCTGTGTTAAAGAAAATGTTATAATCTCGACAGTAGTGCCTGGTCGGCTTGTTTCAGTAAACCTTTCAGTAAATATGAATATACAGTTGTACAGTATCTTAGTCAGTCTAACCTGTTATTAATTCAATTTAACGGTCATCAGACTTTTTTTTTTCCAATATCAAATACTTTACTGGATATTTAAAATTAACAAGTAAAATAAATATGATCTGGAGTCTTTGGTACAATCACCACTTTTAAACTGCGAATTATGACATCTGTCTGTGTATTGCAGTGTATCTTAGTGATAGATGTGTGTCTCCTCTGTGGCAATCACTGGTCATATTTTTTTTCTTCAACTGACAAATGGTCCCCATTGTCAACATCCTTTGAAAATATCTGTATGTTTCAGTCATGGCATCCATATTTTGTCGTTAGTGGTATGTTCTACCTTTCAGCTAATTCTTCATGATTCTCCTTAATTCCCTAGCTTTGTGTCGATCTTTACTTTTTCAATTTCTAATCTGCTACTTTTCGACTGCCAACATTAATAAATTAAAATGGCCTTTTGTGAACTAGTCAGTATGTTTAGTTCTCAATACAGTAGTAAAAACTAATGCTTTTCTTAGTATCATTATATTATCAAACATTCTGTTCAAAATCTCTTGTCTTTGCTTAAGCAGTAGAAACTTTACAAGATCCTTCCTAAATAGTAATGTCCCTCTCTGTGCAGTATCGTGTCCTGCACAGAGCATCCATTTGAGAGGGAACATTTGCTGAACTTTAGCCATTGTGTTTTAAAAAAATAGATCCAGTTGCATATGTGAGAAGCAGGCATATTTAGCCTTTATGTTGATCTGTCAAAATCTGCATTTGCTCTTCCCAAGACCTCTGTCATGCTATCTGGATTTTATTATGTGATGATCTCTCCAATTTTTGTGTCTGTGTAGGATTGTTTGCCTTTTAGCTGCCATAAACCGCCATTGAATGCAGTGCTTCTGCCTGTTCAGCAAGTGTGTTTTGAATTGTGTCAAAATGGCGAAATTGTGAGACAGATCTGTGTCCTGCTCAATCCCAAGGAAGGAAACCCTCTCAATATTTTGATTTGCTTTCAGCATACTAGACATGTTTTATGAGCTCTCCTCCTGTCCAGCCTTCCCCTACATTGCAAGCCCTTCAGTAAGGATCATAGCAGCCTTGGTCTGGATGTCCATTTTAGGGGCTCTGGAACACACATTACAGAAACATAAAGTCAGAGTTGTTGTTGTGTCTTTCAGCTTTTCCCGGTTAGGGGTTGCCACAGCGGAACTTCAGTCCGCTAATGATTGGCAGTAGATTTTTATGTGCCGAGTTGCTGGCCCTGACGCACAACCTTCAACGAAGGTACGCCCATTCATACATGTCTCCACACAGAAGACGCTTTAGCTGAGAATCGAACGGGACAACGTCTTACTGTGAGGCGACAACGCTACCGCAGCACCACCACCGCAGTAGAAACACAAAGTCAGAGTAATACCTTTATTACACTCCAAACGTGTTATTGCAAAATGTACTAGCCTGACATTCCTACAATACTGTTGTTACTGAAATTTGGCAGAGTGATGAATTAAATTTTAAGTTGTTTTCAGAAATTCTGATCAAGTAGTATAGATGAGGGCATTCTCATTTATTAAACATGAGAATAAACCAGACTTCTTTTCTGTTACAAGATTTTTGAAACTTTAACTGTAGAAATTGACAATGTATTACAGGCACAGAGTGTTGAAATCCTTGCTCATTAGCACAGTCCAAGACAAAATGTTGAGCAACGAACTATGGTCATCAGTAAGTACACTTGCTTCTCAGCTTGCATATGGCTGTCATAGGTTAATGTAAATGTAGTTGAAGTCAACAAACTTTGGTAGCAGAAGTAGTAGATTTTGCATGGAAACTGAATTTCATGACTTGATGCTGTTTCCTAATTTTGTTCAGCTGGTGAACTTTCCAGTAAAGAGCAAAGCATTTTTTGATTTGCTGTTTACCGACTACTCTAGCCTAGTTCTAAATTTGATACCTATTTCATTAGGTAATTTGGAGCACTTGACTTTTTGTGTGTAATGCACTTTTTTGCAGGTGATGCAGTAAAATGAACTATTGTTTGTAGGGTGAGAACTGTAGATTTAACTAGGGCAGGCGTCCACCTTTATAAATACCGATCAGACCAAAGAAGGTCTTAGTCAGAATGAGCATAACTAGCTTCATTATAAGTCTTGTATTGCAACCTCAAGGGGGCTCAAAAAATTCTCTTTCATGGTGAAACGCTAAACATACAAATCGGTTAAAAATAAGATGATCTCTCCAACTCTCTCTATTTTCAAGTGTGCTTTTCCTTTGCATGTGCTGTATCTCTTTTTAGAGGTTTGTCCTTATTTTCAGGCTTGATTTACCCCTTTGCACAATTTTCTGAATCCCCCATCACATGATTTTTGATGATTTCTAGTACATAGAAGACCATACTACATGAGCAACATACTAGTGGCACTAGTAATTTAAAGAAACAGGGTTCACATCTTGTATTCCCTTCTTCAGATGCTAAAATTAACTATCTAGTGTTTTTGCAATTCTACAGATTGTACACATTTTTGATAATGCCCTTAATATAGTGGGTATAAAAAGTGTACACACCCCTGTTAAAATGATATTAAAAATGAGACCACAATAAACCATTTCAAAACGTGTCCCACCTTTAATGTGACTTATAACCTGCACAATTCAATTGAAAAACAAACAAATCTGTTAGAGGAAAAATAAAAAAAACTTGCAATAGGCTGGTTGCATAATTGTGTACACCCTTAAACTAATACTTTGTTGAAGCACCTTCTGATTTAATTACAACATTCAGTCTTCTTTGGTAGGAGTCTATCAGCATGGCACATATTGACTTGGCAATATTTGCCCACTCTTAATTGCACAAGTGCTCCAAGTCTGTCAGATTGTGAGGGCATCTCTTGTGCACAGCCTTCTTCAGGTCACCCCACAGATTTTCTATTGGACTTAGGTCTGGTCTCTGGCTGGGCCATTCCGAAACTAATTTTCTTCTGGTGAAGCCATTCTTCTGTTGATTTGGATGTATGCTTGGGGTCATTTTCGTGTTGAAAGGTGGAATTCCTCTTCATCTTCAGCTTTCTAGCAGACGCCTGAAGGTTTTGGGGCAAAAGTGTCTGGTATTTGGGACTGTTCATAATTCCCTTCACCTTGACTAAAGCCCCAGTTCCAGATGAAGAAAAACAACTCCAAAGCATGATAACTGTCACCACCATGCTTCACCATGGGGATGGTGTTCTTTTGGTAATGCGAAGCGTTGTTTTACACCAAACGTACCTTTTGGAATTGTGGCCAAAAAGTTCAACCTTGGTCTCATCAGACCATAACACATTTTCCCACATGCTTTAGGGAGACTTGATGTACTGTTTTGCAAATTTTAGGTGGGCCTGGATGTTTTTCTGTGTAAGAAAAGGCTTCCATCTGGCAGCCCTACCCCTTAGGCCAGACATATGGAGAATATGGGAGATTGTTGTCACATGTAGTACACAACCAGTACTTGCCAGAAATTCCTGCAGCTCCGTTAGTGTTGCTGTATGTCTCTTGGCAGCCTCCGTGACCAGTTTTTGTCTTTTTCATCAATTTTGGAGGGACGTCCAGTTCTTTGCAGTGTCACTGTTGTCCCATATTTTTTCTACTTTCTGATGACTGTCTTCACTGTGTTCCATGGTATATCCAACGCTGTGGAAATTTATTTGTACCCTTCTCCTGACTGATACCTTTCAACAGATCCCTTTGATGTTTTGTAAGCTCTGTGCGAACCATAGCTTTTGCTGTAGCAGGCAACTGAGTAAATGATAGGAAAATCCTACTAGGACAGCTGAACTTTATTTGGGGTTAATCAGAGTATATTTAATTGATGGCAGGTATGTACCCAAGAAGACTGAATGCTGTAATTGAATCAAAAGGTGCTTCAACAAAGTATTAATATAAGGGTGTGTACACTCACTTATGCCACCACTTTATTGTACGTTTTTTTTTTTTTTTAATATTTTTTCCCGTAACAGATTTGTTTGTTTTTCAATTGAATTGTACAGGTTATAGGTCACATTAAAGGTGGGAAAAGTTTTGAAATGATTTATTGTGGTCTCGTTTTTTTATATCACAAAAACCTGGCATTTTAACAGGGGTGTGCACACTTTTTATATCCACTGTATTTCCATCATTTTTGACAGTCTTTTGTTTAAACATGTGCTTCTGAGTATATCCCACTTTCCTCCTAGAAGCGGGAAGAGTTATGTGCTGTTTAATATTCAGATTTTATGCTAATTAGATGGCCATATTTTTGTCTGGATATGCCTACTTTTCAAGGGCTTCTGTACCCGTTTTCAATGTCTGCAGATTGAGAGGTAGGATATGAATTGCAAAGTTATGGTATAACTAAGGTTTAAAACTTTGGTATCCAGGATAAAATATAAGAAGGTTGCAAAGTAGCTATGCTGTGGTTTTAATAACAAGGGCAGCTACATGAAATATGTGGCCAGTGAGAGGCCTAATGCATATATTTTAACATCTAAATATGTCAGAACAACTGCATTGACTGCTTTGCTCCTGTGATAGAAAATGGGATAGTTGTTAGTATTAATTGGCTTCACAAGTTTAATCTTTACTTTGCAATCTTAGAAACCCCTGTAAATAGTATTAAGAAAGGGTATTTTGGGCCATTCACCACTACAGATTGTTCAACTAGTACCTGTTACATAGTTATATCCTCGCTCAGTGAAATTCAATCAAGCTGTGCTGTGGGGGTTGAAGTGCTTGGAGAGCTCATAAATCTTATGCATGATCATCTGGTGCAGCCCTTGAAGATAGATAAATTTCAAAAATGGTTTGTTACTTCAGCATAGAGGTTTGCCAACACTGTTTCAATGTGTGGGGTTCTGGTGAGATTATAGGGATATTACTGAGAACTTAAGACCAAGCTGAAGTCATTTTTCTCCAGATGTTTTGAGAATCATTTGCTTTCTCAGACAGTATTGCATTGCCACTGATAAAACCCCACTTTTTTTTTTTTTTTAGCTGTAAGAAATGTCCAGCTCCCAAATCTTCAGGGAAGCTTCCACGCACAGTCAGCTCAAAGCTGACTAAAAAGACAAGTTTGTGCGCCAAGTCCTACAGGGATCTCCTGCCATTGAAATGAGCATTCCTCTGTAGGCTTTCGAGGATCATCATAAGATCATAGGAGATAACTAGGCGAATGGCCCTGGGGCCCTTACAAGCCTAGCCAAGAGTTTATCCCAAAAAAAGAAACCTCAGTCAGTACCTGTCACCCCTATCAGTGAGGGACAAAGATGGAACCCCTGGGACAAATTTATGGTTTCCCATCCACTCATCAGGGTTGCGCTTGAAGAGGATCAGCGACATACTTTGACGTGTATGGGGAGTCTATTCCAGAGACTGGGCAGCCTCTGGGAGACCAACCTGTCTCTCCAGCAGGTTTTGTTAATGTCACATATTAGATTTAAGCCTTTCGATCAGCTATTGGTTTTATGAAGGTAAACACTTGCACCACACTCGTCACATAGTCCCACTAAACCTACATCATCAAAATACACACACAGAAACACAAAAACATTCGCGGAGGCTCTCAGTAATAATCTGTGCAAGCAACAGAAACCTCCAAAGCAGAAATGCAAGCAACCTCCACCCCCCAACACAACCCAAATGACACATAGCCCACAGACTCAGTGTGCCACTCAACCACAGCCCATAAGGCAAAACAACGTACCTAGCACACTAGTCATAGGTGACTCTATAGTCAGGCACACTGATGTCCCAGTCACCAAGCTAAACAAGGAGAAGGTTAGCGTCTGCCTGTCGGGTGCCAGGATCCGCCGCATAACCCATGCACTCAGGTCACTCCACAACAAGTACAAATATGGCTCTCATTGTCCATGTTGGTGTGAATGACCTGAGACGTACCTCCCTGGACTACATGAAAAGAGACATGGAAGAGCTCTCTGATCTTGTAGCTCAGGCAGGTATGACCCTAGCCCTGAGTAGCATCCTGCCATCACCCAGAATGATACTGCAATGCCAAGGACAAAATGATTGACTTCAACAATTGGCTAAGCTTCTGGTGTCATTCTAAGGGGATCCAGTATCTATCTGCCTGGGACGACACGGTCGACGGACCATGATGCTTTGCCAGAGATGGCCTGCACCTGTCACCCCTGGGATTCCGGATACTGGCTAAGGCTCTTGCTGCCCCTTATAGTGCCTTTTTTAGGCAAGGTTCAAATGACAAATTCACCACCATAACAAGAACAGGCAAGCAAAAACTGAGGGTAATGCTACTCAGTGCAAGAAGTCTAAATCTCAACTTGCACTCCCTAGAGGCGCTCCTTAAAATGGAGAACATCGATTATCTGTGCAGTGACTGAGACCTGGTTCAAGGCTTCAGAGAGCACCCCTGCATTACCAGGCTATAACTCATACCACACTTTTCAGCCATCTAACCTGGACCGGAACACCAAAGGTGGAGGTGTGTCCATATTCATTAAGGTTATCCACACCTTCAGGCTAGTTGCTCAGCATAGTGCATCCAAGGAAATCCAAGTACAACTAACTCTGGGAAAAACTGCAATCCAAATTGTAGCTTGCTACAGATTCCCCACTATGCCCCAGGATTCCCATGCCTCTTTTCTTGATATACTGGAAAATGTTAGGGTTCAACCAAACACCCTAATAATGGGTGATTTCAACTACCCCACCATTAACTGGGAAATCTGCTCATGTACTAACTCCTTCACTCAACGCTTTCTGGAATTCATAAATTCAGATGCCCTGGATCAACTTATCCACACCCCCACCAGGGCAACAATATCCTAGACCTGGTCATTACCAACATGAGTGACCAGTGTTCCACACCTGAAGTCAACTCCTTGTTGGTCATATCCAACCATAAGCTAATCACCCTAGGTATCCACATCCCGCCTCCACCCCCCCCCCCATTAAGGAAACCACGGTAAAAAATTTCTCCAAAGCGAACTTCATGACACCCATGCAGATGGACAATACAGTTACGACTGCTGAATCCTACACAAATGCACTCTATAAGCACAAACAGAACCAAGACGCTATCCTCCAAAAAAAGGAAGCTGATCTGGTGGTCCCCTTCCATAAACAAACTCTACAACAGAAGGAAGAAACTGTTGCAAAGGAGAGTAAAATCCCATGAGTGGAGGAGCTCCCTGGTTAGCCTCAGTAAGAAGCTGAGATCCCTTATAAAATCCTCCAAAGCTAGCTACGAAAACAAAATCACCACTGGTTCTAGGGACAACCACAAAGCATTCTATAGCTATGTCCAGAATCTCAGTGGCAACACCCAGATCTTCTCTGAGTTACAGCACAACGGCACGAAAATTACAGAATCAACTGATATTGCCAACATCCTGGCATAGGTTCAGCTCTAACTTTACCCCCCTCTCACCCCCTAAAGGGCCCATATCTGTACAGTAAGAATGCAGAGTCCCTGTAATCACAACTACGCAGGTAAAAGCAGCACTCTCTAAAGCCAAAAACACAGCATCCATAGGACTGGACAACATCCCAGGCTGCGTTTTACATGAACTTCAGAACGAACTGGCTCAACACCTAAGCACCATGTTCAATCATAGCCTCACGTCAGGCTTTGTGCCCACAGAATGGCGCACAGCAACAGTTATCCCACTCCACAAAGGGTGAGCCACCACTGATCTCGGGAACTATCGCCCTATTAGCCTGGTGAGCCTGGTCTGTAAGGTCATGGAACGTATCATCATAGAACTCAAACAAAGACATTGGTAACCTCCAAACTCTGGACCCCACCCAGTTCAGGTTTGTGAAAGGCAGATCATGCCTCCTGAACCTGATCGACTTCTATGATGCAGTCACCAAAGCCGTAGATGAGGGTAAGGTGGTTCACACAGCCTATCTTGACATCGCCAAGGCTTTGACACTATCCCCCATTCTGGAATTATAGCTAAACTCAGTAAACTAGGTATAAATCTCTATGTCACAAGATGGGTTGCCAACTGGCTCACTGACAGAACCCACACTGTAAAAGTTGCAGACTCCAAATCTGACATCAAACCAGTGACAAGTGGAGTACCACAGAGTTCAGTCCTGGGAAGACTTCTGTTTTGATCTACTTCTCTGAAGTCCAGGCAAACACAGAAGGCCTTTGGCTAACGGAAGTTCACAGATGACTGCAAACTAGAAGCCATAGTCGAGTCCCCAAATGATGTGAACATCCTACAGAAGGACCTCACTGAGACAGATGCCTGATGTCAGAGCCATGGCCTCAAGCTCAATGTCAAAAGGTGCATTGTCCTCCTTTGGTAAAAAGTCTGTACCTATGAACTACCACATAGGCGGCAGTCTACTTAACGCTGAATGTGTGATGAGACCTTGGGGCCCAGGTGGACAGTAGTCTCTACTCTTGTATCTATATTTATCTTCCTAGATACTTTAATCTTTCTATCTTCTCCTCTCTCTTTCTTTCTGTGCGCGTGTGTGTGATATTTTCCCCTTTTCTTCTACCGTTCGGTAGATTTTTATATTTTCCATTGCAGATAGTTTCTTTTTTACCTGTTTAGGTATTTTCTGGCTATCATAGTTGGTACCTCTTCTCCCTCCTCTCTCATCTATCTACCAAAAAAAAAAATTTGCTGTCCTCTCTTGTGTGTGCACGAGTGTGTGTGTGCGTGTATCAGCATTAAGCCTTCTTTTTCGGCATGGCTGATAAATCAGATGTGCCTGACAAACCTTCTAAGGGCACTTCTGGCTTTAAGAGGTGCCAGAAGGCTGACAGGAAATTGCCCAATTCAGATGGGCATGTCTGACGTGTGTATTGCCTAGCCATTGTACACCTCCAGGAAAACTGCTCCATCTGTCATGTTTACTTTGACAGGACTTTAACTGAGCAGAAAAGCAAACTAATTTTGAAGGGTTTATTAAAAGGGGACTTTGAAAAGGCCGTATATGGGTCTAAGACCGAAACCAGCTCGTCATCCTCCTCTTCTAAACCGAAGAAACCCTCGCATCTGGTTCCAAGCAGTTACTCAGAACCACCTGAAAAGTTATCTAAACATGCTACAGTGTCGACAGTTCCCTCAGCACTGATAGGCAAGACTGACTCGGCACCTACCACTACTTCAGACATGACAACTACTGCCTTGGCACCCAAAGTTTTTTGTCTGTACTGAAGCAGACCACTTAGATACCGTTACCAAGAATGAAGTACTTTCCTTCATTCGATCCCTTTTTAGACCGACCACCTACTCCATTTGTTGAACCGAGACCACCTAGGTCTCCTTCAGTGTCCTCCGTTTGATCCACTAAGAGCCTCTTGGAATTGGACATCATGAAGCTGGCAGACCAGCTCTTGATGGCAAGGGGATTACCTTCATATTCCGTTCCCAGGCAAATCAGTACCATCTCATCTTCCTCCTCCAACTCCAGTTGAGTTTTTGGGGCCCCTGACACTGACTTGCCCAGCTCTGACTGTCTCTATTCTGTTAAGGCCCTCCTCTCCGGAACCGAGAATTGCTTTGAGCTCCTCCAATTTTTCGGAATCAGAGGTCTGCTGGGGTCAAGACTTTGCCATTTCTGAGGGGGCAAGATTTGACTAACATTTTATCGGAACCATCCATGCTCCTCGGTGGTTTGGCTTTCATTGGCTTGACCCAGACTTGTGCTTCGGGGGGCGGCTCTTCGGTGTGGGGTGGAACCACGGTTCTGAAGGAGTCTGTTTGTTTCTGTTCTGGGCTCCCTTCCCTATATGGGGGGGGGGGCAGACTTTTGGATCATGGAGAAGGCCTTGTCGATAGTGAATTTTCAGCCCTTGCCATCTCTGTCGGGCCAAATTTCTGCATCCCCTCAACCAGAGCTACCCTCAACCTCATCACTGGGACAGAGGGCAGAAAAGCTCCAGGAAAGACCCACCCTCGTGGTTTCCTTTTCACGTACTTCTTGGAACATCTCCCTGAGAAAGTACATGTGAGGAAAAAATGCAAGAGGAAGCACTTAGACTCTTCACTGAGGATACCAATTGTGATGAGGGGGAAGGTTCCCCCAGGTCACCCCCTGATGATTCCTTCAGGGATATCTTGGAAATCCTGAAACAAAGGGTTGACTGGTCTTCCCTCCAGCCTTCCTCAGAGGAGTTGGTATACCTGGGGGCTTTTCGTGCCCAACCCTCTACCTCTTGGATCTCTCTGCTTGATGACGCGCTCATTAAATTGATCTCTCAGTGGGCCTGGAAGATTACTGACTCCATCGAACCAATCCCCAAGAGGCCTGACCAGATCCTTTCTGCCTGTAAGGAAGAGCAGCTTTGGGCAAAGGGAATCCCTGTAGATGCCATGGTGATAGTGGCAGCCACAACAAAGGAGCTTGCAGAGGAAAGTCCTACTATTCATCCTCCTAACAAGGAGTCCAGGACTATGGATAGGTTCGGGAAGCACGTTTACGATTCATCGACCATCGCTCTCAAGTCTTTGAACAACATGGCACACTTCACCAGGCTTCAGAGAGATCTGAACAAGGAGCTGTAAGATGCACTTGCAGTAGCCAAAGGAGTAGAGGACAAAGTTAGCTCTCAGCTTGCCACCCTTGAAGTAATTTCTTACTCGTCCTTGAGGCTAATTGCCCACCCAGCCGAAGGGAAGACAGGAGCAGTGGGTTCAGGCATAGCCATGCCTGGATATGCCTGTGTGCCTTTGCTGAGCCATTTAAATCTTTGTTCATCAATGACCCGTTTGACGGAACATCCCTTTCTGGACACAAAGTAAAAGACACACTGGCCAGATGTGAGAAAGGTGGAAAGAATCTTTCTGCCGTGGGTGTACACTTCTCCACTCCTCAATGTCCCTACTCCAGGAACCAGAGAAGTGGGAGGCTATGGTTCAAAAAGTCCCAAGGGCCTTTCCAGGATTGGCATGGCAAGGTCTTCCCTGGGACAGAGGGGGAAGTAACAATGGAAGATACTGTCCTAGAGGTAGAAGTAGCCCCCAGAACCAGGGGTCCAGAGATTTATTTCTGGTAACTCATACCAGCACTCTTGAATGGAGGCTCGATTGCCATCCTCTGGAGGTAGTCAGGAAATGATTATCCCTGCCCCAATCTGCCTGGCTGCAGACAACATCGGAAAAATGGGTGCAGGGAATCATTTCCAGAGGTTACATTATCTCCCTTTCCTCCTTTCCAAAAACACAAAAAAGACTCCCAGATGTTCCACACCATCACAGGGAAGCAGCAGTCATAGAAATTGAAAAACTGCTCAAAAAGAGAGTCATACGAAAAGTCTCACCAGACCAAAGAGGAACTGTTTTTTATGCAAGATTCTTTAGTGCTCAAAAAGACGGGCCTGGAGACCCATTTTGAATCTCGGACAGTTCAACAAACCAAATTCCAGATTGGTTTCTGTACAGTCAATACTTCCATTTTTGGAAAAAGATGATTGGATGTACTGTGTAGATCTTCAGGATGTGTATTACCATATAAAAAAGGACAAACGCTCCAGGAGATTCTTGTGCTTCCGGTTGGGAGCAAGTCATTTCTAGTTCAGAGCACTGCTCTTTGGTTTCACCACAGCCCCTAGGTTGTTTACCAAATATGTGGCAGTGGTAGCAGCTCATCTCAGACTGTGGGGATTTTGAGTTTTTCCTTCTTTAGATGACTGGCTCCTTACTGCTACCACCAGGCATCAACTAGAAGAGGCAAGAGATTACACCCAGCATCTCTGCACTTCTTTAGGCATTTCAATAACGTATGAAAAGTCAAATCTGCAACCTACACAGCAACTGGAATTTATTGGATCTCTGTTAAATACAGTTGCAGGAATTGCTTCACTCTCAGCAGAAAGGCTCCAAAAGATCAGATCACAAGTAAACCGTATTATTCAGAATAGAAGTGTTCCAGCCATATTCTACAGGCACTAGGCTCGATGGCAACCTCAGTTAGTCTAGTCCCCTTGGCCAGATATCACATGCGGATTCTCCACTGGTTTCTGGCCTCCCAATGGTCATTAATGAATCAGCCAATGTCTCATCACATCTTGATCACCAATCGCTGCAAAAAAAGACCTGTCATGGCGGTATCATTCCAGCAAGATCCTTTCAGGCTGTCCTTTCATCCTTCCACAGCCCCAAGCTATAGTGATCACGGATGCTTCCCAGGTAGGGTGGTGGGCATTATCTGAGAAGGACAGTCCAAGGCACTTGGTCCCTTGTTGTTGTTGTGTCTTTCAGCTTTTGGTCGCCACAGCGGAACTCCGGTCCGCTAATGATTGGCAGTAGATTTTTATGTGCAGAGTTGCCGGCCCTGGCGCACAACCTTCAACGAAGGTACGCCCATTCACGCATGTCTCCACACAGAAGATGCTATAGCTGAGAATCGAATGGGACAACGTCTTGCTGTGAGGCAACAACGCTACCGCAGCACCACCACCACAGTACACTGGAGGCCAATTTGCACATCAGTGTTCTAGAGATGAGGGGCGGTGCTCTTAGTGTTGCAAGCATTTCAAGATGCTCTTCCCCTAGGAACAGTGGCAGTTTAGACGGACAACATGTTATATTAGTCTGGTACATCAACAAACAAGGAGAAGCCAAATCTTTCCCACTTTGTCAAGAAGCCGTCATAGTTTGACATTGGATGATTTCTTCCAACCACTTTCTCACAGCAATGCATATGCTGGGGAGCTCCAACGAGATAGCGGACAAGCTGAGCCGAACTATTCTGATACCTCACGAGTGGTCTCTCAATCCTGTGGTGACGGAAAAGATCTTCCATCTCTGGGGTCAACCTTGCTGTGATCTGTTTGGGTCCCGTCTGAACAACAAGTGCAGCAGTTACTTTGCCCCAATTCCCCCTTCTGGGTGAGTCACCGAGAGATGCTCTTCTCCACGATTGGTCCCCCGGTCTCATGTACGCCTTTCCCCCAACTCACCTGATATCTCAGTTTCTAAAGAAAGCCAAGAGGTCAGCTAACACAGTAATCCTCATTGTCCTGTTTTGAGCACAACGTGTTTGGTTTCCTTTCATTTGGCCTCACCTCCTTTGGAAACCTTGGATTCTGGACCCAGCTCTGGATCTGTTATCTCATCCAGAAAGAATGGCTTATCCGAATCTCTGACCTCTTAAACTTACTGTGTGGCTCCTCCAATTCCTATGATTGCCACGTATTCTTCCATTTCCTCTCCCATCCGTCAAATCCTTTTGGCCCATCACAAACCTTCTACTAGGAAACTGTACCAGAGTAAATGGGAAAAATTTGCTAGATGGGCTCGTAACAATGGTCTGGATCCTTAAACGGTTCCTGTGCATAAAGTGTTAGATTTTCTGGCTGATCTTTATCAAACTTGTTCTTCAGCCTCTACCTTTTAGGTCCATCTGTCAGCAATATCTAATTTCCGTGCTGATTTTGATGGTTCTAAACTTGTCACATAAACTTTGTAAAGCCTTTTTTAAGGGAATCCTAATGTTAAGACCTCCATTTAAAGAGCCCATTGCTCCATGGGATTTACCTCCAGTTCTACAGTATCTTACTCTTTTCCCTTTTGAACCGTCAGCTACATGTGACTTAAAGTTCCTGACTTGGAAAAATGTATTTTTAGTAGCCATCACTTCTGCAAGAAGAGTATCTGAAATTCAAACCTTGCCCTGCATACCACCCTACATAATATTTCACAAAGACAGGGTCTTTCTCAGGACTAATCCTTCCTTCCTTGCCAAAGGTAGTTTCAGAATCCAGTTTCAGTCAAACATTGTACTTACCAGTCTTCTCCCTAATTTCTCCAATAAGAAAGAGCAATGTCTACATTTATTAGATGTTCAGAGACAATTACGTTTTTATCTTCATAGAACAAAGGATTTCAGAAAATCTGACCATTTGTTGCCTTTTCCTCACTTTCTTTAGGTAACCCAGTTTCCAATGTTACTTTAGCTAAATGGCTCCGAGATTGTATATTGTTTATCTGTCATTCAAAGGGACTTCACCCTCCACACCATGTGAAATCTCATTCAACTAGAGCTGTAGCAGCTTCTGCAGTTTTTCATGCCGGAGCTTCTTTGGATGACATTGGTGCAGCAGCCACATGGTCTTCTCCTCATACTTTTATCACTCTTAACAAATTGGACCAGGTGTCTAGGAGACGTGCATCATTCAGTTTGATGATGCTTAGGAATGTTCTTTTGTGAGACCTTCCAAGATTGAAGTAGCTAGAGACTTTGTCCCACAATTAAGGATTATGTGAAGATTGACAACATCTGATAAAGAAGTTATGTCTTAGCATAATGTTCATTCTGTGTTGTCGATCTTCACTAATCCTTGACACACCCCCCCTTCTCTTAATTGATTGAATTTCCTTCCGAGACTGGTTTCATAGTAGGGACACAGATCTGGTCTGCTTCTCTTTATTGCTGTTTACCATCTGTCTGCCAGTAATTTAGGCAAATTGATATGTGGTAATTTAGAGAGGAGCATTATGGGTAGAGCCTAGCTTGAAAGTTTAGAAGGTGCAAGCTGAAGTAAACAGCCGAGTTGGTCCCGAGGCACGGAACCGAGCTCACAGTCGAGGATTAGTGAAGATTGACAACACAGATGGAACATGATGGTAAGACGCAACGTTTTTTCTGACTTATTGTAAAAAGTATGAGAGTGTTTTTCTGTGCAGTTTCTGAGGAAAAAATCTGCTTTAAATAATTTAGCATGTTCATTGTATTGATCACTGCTGCAGTAGCTGTAGTTACATGGGTTATGTCTTGCCAAGGGTATAACGGCTATCCAGTTTCCAAAGCTTCAGGGCACCTTCCACTCACCCAAATTATTAGGCAGCTCTAGTTGAGCTTACTTAAAGGCAAGTTTGAGTGCAAAGGCCTTATGAGCTTTACTATCACTGAAGAGTATGCTCCTGTTGAGGATAGATGGTTGACTTGTGCTTGCTTTTGTTGGGCAGGTAAGTTCCATTTTCATACTTCTGTTGATGTTTTATTACCTGGTGCAGCAGTTAGCATTGCCACCTCACAGGAAGAGGTTCGATCTCCAGCTGGGGTACCTTCTGTTCAGAGTCGGCATGTCCTCCCTGTGGTCCCGTGGGTTTCCTCCGGGTACTCTGGTTTCCTCCAACATCCCAAAGACATGCTGTAGGTGGATTGGATACTTTAAATTGGCCCTAGGCGTGAGTGCGTGCGTGTGTGTGCCTTCCGTGGAAGGTTGGGCACCAGGCTGGAAACTCGACACCGTAAAACTCCACTGCCATTCATGAGCAGACAGGTGATTTGCTGTGGCGACCCTAAACGGGAAAAGCTGAAAGAAGAAGAAAGACGTTGATGTTTAATTCGCTCTTCAGGACAGTTATTTTAAAACTAGGTGTTGCTTCAACACACTGTCTTGAGACTGTAACATACTTTTAAGCAGAGCACTCGGTTTTCTGTCTGTTTTAAAGGTGGTGTAAAGTAACTGAAGACATTTTTTTCTGTGAAACTGTTTGTTTTTATTTTACATTTGAGGCACTGGTATGGTGACTTAAAGTGCTTTTCATTATACTTTTTCTGTCAAAACTGTAACTTTTATGGTCTTGTAGTGTTTACCAGCAATTGCTGCTTGTCTTCACCGTGAAAAAGGCATAATTTTTGGCTTGACCATGGAACATACTTCCAGTCTTGTGATATTTCCTTCTTCCAGCCACAAAAATTAAGCACAGCCTTTGCCACATCAGCAGGCTAGCAGTTTGCTTTAGCTACGGTTGAATGACTCTGCTGTGGCCATTTGTTGTACTTCAGACCACTCAATCTTTTACCCCAGATCCCTTTGGTATAGTACCTACAGCCACTATGGACTGGGGGTTATCCATGTTCTCTGTGGCTGTTTGGGTCCCCACAGTAGGTCAAGCAGGAACCTCTCTTGTCTGTCCTGGGAGAGGGTTCAGGAAAAGTTTCCCTGTTGTCAGAATGCTGTGCTCAACCCTGGGGGGGAAGCTGCTACTTCCATTAGTAGCACAGTTGACCTCATTTTTCCTGCCAAAAATAACAGAAAACCAAGCCTTTATCTACTCTTACTCCATTTTCTTTGGGTAGGAGCCTTTACTCACTCTGGGTCAGAGTTTAATTCAGGCTATTGATCCTTCTTATAAAGCAGTTTCTGGTAAAATAAAGAGGGGTTCCTATTTTCTTGACGAGATTAAAGATTCTGAATCTGAACAGGAAGATGTATGGATGGAGACAGATTTTTTTTTCTTTTGATTTCTGATTTAGACTCAGGAGAGCTCAGTTTCTCATTTTCCGTGTAGGTTTTTTCTCTTTCTCTGAGACTGTTGGCAGAATGTGCAATAGTTTTCAGTGAGAGAACATCAAGGTTTCTGTGTCCTTCAGAAAATATTATGAGTTGTTGCAGAAGGATTTTCCAGAACCTACACCCATTCCTCCAGTTCTGTCTGCTTTTAGAGGACGTGTATTGCTGCCTGTAATTTTCAAGATAGTCAGCCAGCTGCCCCTAAAATGCCACACATCACTACTCATTATTCTATTGCAAGGGTCACTACTCATTGTGTACAGTGGTTATGTGACTCTTGTTGATAGCATCACTGGCCATAGTCCTGGAAGAACAGATGTTAAAAGTGGAATTTTATATTCTCCCTTGGGTAGAAATTTTGGTGTTTGGCATCTCTGCTGCAGAGGTAATCAAAAAGTATGACGAAAGGGGCAAAGCTGGTCCAGGCACTCTGTAATATTTTTTTAGCCCTCCTTTAAATTTTCCAAGGGATTTTCTATCTTCTCGTCCAAGTTTTTTTTTTTTTTTTTTTTTTGCAGTAGTAATACAGGTAAATAGACATTTAAGAAGTGGCAAGGGGTTTCCAAAAAGAAGTCTTGAACCTTCAAGACCAAGGACAGTCCAACACGTCTAAATGACCTGTTCTAGAGACCTTGTGAACTCCTCCTACTCTGGCCCCTTTTTTCTTCCAGAAAGTCTGAATCTCCATTTTCTGTTTGGAAACAGCTTCAGACAAATGGGTTCTGAAAAATGTTCATTAAGGTTACAGATGGCAGTACAAGGAAATACCTCCTTTCCCAGGGAGTCATTCTTTATCCTCCAGATTAGACTCTCTTGTTTCCACTCTTTCTTCAACACATGTTTTCCCTGATTGGAGAGGGTTACCAGGGAAATTTTTTTTATTCAAAGATGTTCCTAGTGCCAAAGAAAGAAAATATCTTTCCTAAACCTGTTTGTGATAGTGCCCAAATTCAAAATGTTGTCACTTAACAACCTGTTGCATATTCTTCCTTTTTCAAGTTTCCTGGCAACACTAGACTTAAAAGATGCTTATTACATCTCTGTGCATCCAGACTTCAGGCATTTCTTAAGGTTTTGAGTCTGGATTACAGTATCCGTTCTCTGCCTTACCCTTAGCACTCTGGTGCAGCTAACAGTCCAAAGGGTAACAAAGTGTCTAGTTCCAGTTATAGCTCATTTCAGGCTGTGGGGTAAACACATTTTTCCATATTTGGATGAGTTTCTTATCTTTGCAGAGTCTTTTACAAAGTGTTAGGAATCTTACTGTTTCAGGTGAGAGATCTCTTGCATAGCTGGGATTCCAAGAGAACATTCAGAAATCTTTCTTGACTCCTTCACACAGGATTGTGTTCCTGAAGTGTCTAGACACTTCAGTTCAATGAGCTTTTCTTCCACAGAAAGAATAGATCTTTGTCTAGGTCTATTTGTAAGATTTTCTACTCAGACTTCAGTCACCACGAGAGAATCCCTCTGGATTTTGATTCTCATGATACCCCCAGCAAGACTCCACATGAGAAAGACAGAGTGTAATCTGAAATCTCTTTGATACTAGCATTAACACACACTCTTTTCAAACCACAGTGCTGGAGTTTGTTAGAAGAGAAATCTTTTGATGGCGACAGCAGATATCCTTAAATCCAGGTTTCTGCTTCTCCCTCCTTGTTGCAAAACAGTCAGTTACCTCAGATGCTTTGGACTTGGGGAGCAGTTTCAGGAGGGATAAAGGTACAGGGGTTGTGGGACTCCAAGGGCACGTAAATAACAAGGATATGGTTGCCCTGATCAAGGCACTTAACTCTCTGAACCATCTTTGGTCCCCTGCCCCTCTTCAAGTGGTTAGAGATGATGCCACAGTGCCACATGATCAGGGCTGACCCTCACAAGTGGAAACTAGATCAGGAGGTCTTCCAAGATTTAATGCATCTTTGGAGAGTTCGTTAAGTAGACCTCTTTGCCTCCTCTCTGAAGAATCAACTGGCAAGATTCTGTTCCAGGACTCCACGCAAGAAGGCATGAAAGTGGGATCCCTTTTTTCCCCTTGGACAGGAATGTTCCTGTATGCTTTTCCATCCTTCCCACTAATATACAGAGTACTTTTGAAAATTCAGAAGGAATCCCCCAAGATCATTGTGATTCCCTTCTAGCCAAGGCAGCTGGTTCTCCCTTCTTTTAGAAATGGCCAGGGGCGATTACCACAAGCTTCCTCACAGAGTGGATTTACTCACATAAGAACAAGGGTGTTTGAGACACCCCAACATCAGTTAAATTCATTTGACTACTTGGGTGATAGGGTCTTAATTCCTTTTAGGCACCTGTTTTCCAAGGATGTGTAGCGGGTACTAATGGACGCAAGAAAGCCTGCTACTAGAAAATCATATATTAGCAAATGTACAAGGTTTCTACTTGCTACAAACATAACTAGCATTCATTCAGGACTCATTTCTGATTCAGCAATATTTGTATGAGTTACTATCCTGTGGCATTTTTTACTTTTTTTTTTTTTTTTTTTTTTATTACGTTTTTTTTTGTCTGCCATTATAACATGTCTGCACATGGGTCCTCCTCCTCTTTCAATGTGTTCTCATGTCAAAATGATATTGAAATAGATTTTGCATGAGGCCCCCAAGAAAACCGGTGGCTCCTCCTTGGGATCATAGTTTTGTGTTAGAGAAGCTAGAATTTGCTACATTTGAACCAGCCAGTCTGGCTGACTTGAGATTCCTAACATGCAAAACTGTTTGTTTTATGATCCATGCAAGAAGAATGTCTGAATTGCAAACTCTTGCTCTGAGTAAACTGCATCTCATTTTCCAGAGCGACAGAGTTTCTTTGAAAATTAGTGCTTCTTTTATCCCTAAAGTGATTTCTGAGTCTACTTTGCCAATCCATCTCCCACTTTTCTTTCCTGAACCCAAAAATGAGGGGGAGAGGATACTCCATGTCTTGGATGCCAGACCGGTCTGGTACATTTTTGATAGAACTAAATCTCTCAGATCTTCGTATTAGTTAATTTCTTATGAAGGTACGAGGAGACAACCTTTGTCAAAATTGATAATTTCCAAATGGTTGCCTGAGGCTATATATATATATTTTTTGTAGAAAGGGTTGAATTCTAGAAGACAACAACTTGGTCCTCTGTGTGCACATTTACAAGGCTTTACCTTTTTGTGATTGGTGCATATTCAGAATGAAGCAAGTGACCAAAATTTTGGGAGCTATCCCTTAGCTCTCCAGTCAGTCTGATGGTGTTGTGTACCTTTAACACATGTGCATTCACAGGTTTGAGTTAGTTACAGTATACTTTATGTATCCATTCTAAGTACAGTAAATACTCATATATGCTGAACATTTTAAATCTGGTGTCCTGCCAGTTGAAATAAAAATAGAAGTAACCATAAAAGATTTGATTATAAGAACCTTGATGTGTTTTTAGTAATTCAGTACAGTTGCCACTTTTGTGATCACCTTTATGACTGCAAAAATAGATTAAATAATGGCCCTAGTAATATATTTCAGTCTGCTGCTCCCCTTTTCTACCACAACCCCCCTTTCCCAGTCACTAAAGTTAAGAAAATTAATTTGCTACTTTGATTTACCCCCTCATCACAGTAACAGTTGCAGCAATGTATTCATGGTTATGGAAAGGATGCGTGTCGCACAATGACTGTATCAGATGGAAAAGATTATTGTAGTCAATGTATTACATTATGTTAGAGAATGGGCGACCTGTACATAACCACTGTGATTGGAGAACTAACTTTCTCAGGAGTGTGTTAATGTATAGGTAATATCTGCTGAAAAATGAGTCTGATCTTCATGGCAGCATATTAAGTTGCCTCTGAGCTTGGACTGTAACAGAGATAATTGCGGCCATTGTCTTGCACTCGCTTTTTTATGTCTGTGTGCATGAAAGGGATAGTGAGAACAAGTGAGGCATTATTTTACACTTGTTGAGCAGTGCTTATGCTGTTCAGTGAGTGTAAAATTAAAACAAATGGATAATTTAAAAAAATGTGTGCGTGTATAACACTGTTAATATTTCTATCCGCATGTATGCTTGTATGAAAGCAGAAATGTGCACACGTGTGTGTGTGTGTGTGTGTGTGTGTGTGTGTGTGTGTGTGTGTGTGTGTGTGTGTGTGTGTGTGTGTGTGTGAGAGAGAGAGAGTGAGATTGATTATGAGCATCAGCAGTTAAGAGGTATGTATAACTCTCAACCGGTCCGGATAAAGCCTAAAATAATGGGGTGGACAAAGGCTCAAAAAATAGGGACAGATTTTAAATCTTGCTCTTACAAAATTAGAAAGTTGCTATAATGACAGCTTTCATATTATTGTGCATTTTCTGCAGGACATGAAGCCCCATACCTGTCTCCTAAGGAGTAACCCTGATTTTGACTCGCATTTTAGTTCTGTCTCCCTTAATCCTCCTAAAACTGATGACTTTTGGAGAAAAGTTGGTGAATTGCACCTAATAAACAATGACTATAAATAGTTGTAGTCTTTTTTTTTTTTTTTTTTTTTACTTCAGAAAATCTATATTCATTCACAGTCCCTTATTCTGTCAGTGTCTTAAGTTAATAGTACCCATATTTTAAGTGTCCCCGATTACTTCCAGATTTGTGCCTGATTCTGTTGACATTTCTCTTTGATTACTTGAGAGCTATGGTAAAGTCTGAATCTCGGATACAAGTTATTATTTGCTGACTTCAATCCCCCAATGATTTGCCAGTGTATACTACGCCAAGTTTAAAACATTAGGCGGCAGAACTATTTTACTTAAAAAATAAATAAATAAATATATATATATATATATATATATATATATATATATATATATGCAGAGAGAGAGAAATAAAAAAAAAAAACTTCTATATATACATACATACATATACATGTGTATATATGTGTGCATCTATATATATGTATATGTGTATATACATATATATATATATATATATATATATATATATATATATATATATATATAAATATATACCCGCGGTAGTGGTGCTGCGGTAGCGTTGTTGCCTCACAGTAAGACGCTGTCCGGTTCGATTCTCAGCTAGAGCGTCTTCTGCATGGAGACATGCGTGAATGGGCGTGCCTTCGTTGGAGGTTGTGCGTCAGGGCTGGTAATTCGGCACGTAAAAATCAACTACCAATCATTAGCAGACCGGAGTTCCGCTGTGGCGACCCCTAACCTGGAAAAGCCGAAAGACACAACATATACATATATATATATATATATATATATATATATATATATATGTGTGTGTGTGTATATACATATATGTACAAATATGTATGCGTGTGTGTGTGTATATATATTTGTGTGTACATAGAGAGAAATTAAAAAAAAAAAAAACTTCTATATATGTGTGTGTGTGTATGTATATGCATATATATATATATATATATATATATATATATATATATATATATATATATATATATATATATATATATATATATATATATATATATATATACACGTATGTGTGTATAGTAATTACAAAAAAAAAAAAAAAAATATTACAAAGCAGTTTAACAGATACCCCATTCTCTAAGCGCAGTAATGCCCAACAGAGGTATAGAGTCCTCTGCCTGCTGCATGGGGCCTCAGAACACCCCCCCTGAGTGGGCATTATTTACACAATAGCACACACCCTGTTGGGCATTATTGGTTGCATATTCTGGGAAGTATGGCTTATCTGATGATGATAGCTACTGATTTAATTCTGCTGTTGTCCCTTCTACACCCTGTGTTACAGTAATGGCTGTAGTAATCTATTTCAGTTCTGGGGCAAAACCTTGAGGTGTTTCATGAATTAAATGGAGGCATAATCCATGATGTGAAGTTGTTAAATCTCGCCGTTTATTCTCACTGATGGATTCGGAGCCGATCCTCGGCTCCGACATGGCCGATAGCAAAGCTCAAGGTTTGCCAGTAGCCCAAGACCAAGCTCCTTATCCCACAATGCACTGCTGGAATTACCTCAGATCTAGTTTGCCGCGGCAAGAGAGATCTCGGTGATTCAGCTAGCTCGGACCATTTGTGGGAAGAAAAACAGCAAGTTTTATAAAAAAAACCTTTCTTTTTTGTTTTTCTAAGATAGTTGTGTGTTAGTATTAGATAATTTAGATAATGGAATCTATAGTTTTAGATAGCTAGTGCGCTGTTGGCTTAGTTGGTTTGTATGGGCCTTTAGCCCTATTTGCACTTATTAGTCTTTTTCTAATTGTCAGGGTTTTTCTCTGCGGGCTTCTTTAGCCCTATATTTGTAATCTATAATTATTTGTTATAGATAGTGCCCGGATTGGGCTTAGTTTTTTTGTGGGTCCTTACAAGTTAAGTAAGGACTTTACTGTCTTACTTTTTGCAGTTTACTGGTTTGTTTTACTTAACTATGTCGGATGAAAAGGAGAAATCCCATCCTAAATCGGGATTCAAAAAATGCCCAGATTGTGGGCAGAAAATGTCCGTCACTGACGGACACATTCAATGTGCCTACTGTCTGGGGGCTATACACCTCCAAGACACTTGCAACATTTGCCATTCCTTTTATTCAAGAGTCCCCTTTGAGAGAAGGAGGAAGCTGATACACAGGGGATTATTACAGCATTCCTTTTCTGAGGTGTTGAGTAGCCATGAGGGTACTAGCACATCCTCCAAATCCTCAAAATCTTCAGATCCTAAAGTGACAAAAAAGGCGAAAACGTCGGAGGGTCATCGGTTCCACAAACCTCGGAACAGAGTGTACCTTTGATTCGGAGCCAGCTGTCAGTATTGGAGCCGGTCTCTGAAGTTCCCTCTTCTCCTCTGCTCCAGTCAGCACCTTCGGTGCATTCAGCTAAGTCCTCAGTCAGCCTTTCAGAGTTGGACATGGATCAGCTAGTTCAGAAGCTTTTACAGGCATCAGGACTTGCCAAATGGTTGTCGACCCCGACCAGCTCGTCTGTGCTGAAGACCATGGAACCAGATTTGTCTACTCTTCCTCCGAGCTGTACTGGACTCTCAGAGCCGAAGGATACTGAACAGATGATGTAATGTGGTCCTATCTCACCACATTCTTTACTGACTGGTTCGGCTCCGACTCTGCCGCTATTTAGTAGCTCAAAATCTCTGTTTGGCTGGGCTAGCCCTAGTATCCCAAGATGCACCACGCCCAAATTTCCAGATCTCATTTGCCGCTCGTAGTGTACAGACGTGGTCTCGAGCTTGGCTGTGGCTAAGTACCTTATTTAAATTGTTTTTTTTTTAGCTTATTTTTCTAAACTTTCTGTCAAAAGCTGTTCTTACAGCTACGTTGAGTGTATCCTGTGTTTTGCAACTAGTTCAGTTAATTTTTTTAGTTTTTGTGGATTCCTTGTGTTTGGCGGGTTAGGCCCATTTAATTTAGAGGGCCTCAGCCTCTCCGGTGTCTGTTACGTCTGTAGGGGCGTTTAAGTTAGAGCCCCTTTCTTCAACTAGCTTAGTTTAAGTTTTTTTGTGGCATCCTTGTGTTTGACGGGCTAGGCCCGTTTAAGTTAGAGGGCCTTAGCCCTCTCCTGTGTCTGTTAACTCTGTTGGGACTTTTAAGTTAGAGTCCTTTCCTCCTGCCTTCCTTATCTTGTGTGTGGTTTATTGTGAATTACCATGTCAGGCACAGATCAGAAGGAGCATAAGCCTTCTGGCTTTAAAAGGTGCGCCAAATGTTCTTATAAGATGTCTTTAACAGATGGCCATGCCATCTGTGTGTATTGTTTGGGCGCCATTCGTGTGTATTGTTTGGGCGCCATTCATTTGCAAGAATCTTGTAGTGTTTGTCACTCCTTTAGTTCTAGAGTCTTGCAAGAGAGGAAAAATAAATTGATTATCAGGGGCCTTGTCAAACCTGCCTTTGAAGAAGCTTTGGAGTCTGCCTCCCGTAGTGGGAAATCTAAATCTAAACCAAAAAAGAGATCTCCGGCTCCGTCTAGTTCCTCGGAGCCATCGGAGAAGATATTGAAGGCAGCTCCACCTTATTCGGCTCCATTGGCTTTGGAGCCTAGGGAAGGAATTCCTGTGTCTGAGTCGGCTTCCTCGGCTCCATTGTTATCGGCGCCGCAGGAGGTTTCTGTGACACTGGAGCCAACTTCGGCTCTGATTCTCTTGGAGCCAGTTCGGAGCCCTTCTGCTAGTCTAAACCTGGATTCTCTGGGTAAGATATCTCGACCACCTTCTGTGTTCTCCAAGTCTTCCAGGTTATCGGATTCGGATGTGGATAGAGTGGTACAGAGGCTCCTTCAGGCGCTGGTGTTAGCCAGGTTATTTTCTGCTCCAGCCCAGTCGGCTCCGGAGCCATCCCTCTTGTCTGTTCTGATTATTCCTCCTCCGGGCACCTCTGTGTCGTCGGAGCCGAGGTGTTCTGCGTCGAGTGAGGTCCTGGGGTCGGCGCCGATACCCCCATTAGGCCTTTTGACTCCGACCTCAGCTCCAACCTTTTCGACTCCATCTTCTGGTTGAGGCACCCGGGTTTCCTCGGTCGGTCTCCCTCTTGGTGCCTCGGCTAAGGGAACCCCGACTCCTATTGTGGTTTCGGAGACGGGTCGGTCCTCTGATTCCGGTGGACCCGCATTCGAGGCCATGAGGAGCGCACTGGCCAGGTCTTCAGTGACTTCACTCGAATCAGCTACTGCTTCCTTTGACACTGGGGCTGGAGCCTCTGACGCCAGCGGGTTCGAAGGCCCGAGGATACTTCCATACGTGGCCCCCAGCTTTTTGAGGGTCCTTCAGATTCGTCGCCTGAGGAGCCTCCCAGAAAGAAGTCGTGCAAGAGGAAGCAGGTTGACTCCCCGAATGAGTCCATCACTTCTGATACCGACCTCGATGACGCAGAGGGGTCCCCCAAGTCTTCCTCTGATGATGTCTCATTCTCCGATATTCTGGAGATTTTAAGGCAGAGAGGCGACTGGCCTTCCAAATCCCCATCTGAAGACGAGTCAGTCCTCCTCAAAGCCTTCGGAGCCCGACCTTCCGCCTCCTGGGTGTCTCCGCCCTTCGAATTGTTAGACCTTATTTGTTGAAGGGTTTGGGAACACCCTGACTCCGTGGAACCGGTGCTCAGCCGCCCAAACAAGTTTGTCTGCACCCCTGGAGAAAGAGTTCCTAACTAAAGGAGTTCCTGTAGATGCCATGGTGGTGGCGTCTGCCACTCAGCAAGAAGTTGCAGAAGCTTCTGCTTCCGTTCATCCTCCTAACAAGGAGTCCAGGAGTATGGATCGGTATGGGAAGCGTACCCTGTCTTCAGCGACCTTTACCTTGCGGTCGTTGAACTATCTTTGCCACTTTACTAGGCTCCAAAGAGATCTCCTTAAGGAATTGGGAGATACCCTGTCGGGTAACTTGCCTGAGGCGGTGAATCAGACTGTCAACGCCCAGTTGTCTACCCTTTCCTCTATTGTCAATTTGTCCATGAGGCTCATATCCTATGCAGCCGAAGGAGCAGGTAGAGCAGCTAGCTCAGGCGTAGCCCTCAGGAGGCAAGCCTGGATGCGCCTGTGTCACTTTGCGGCAGCTTTCAAGTCTTCCTTCACTGACTCACCCTTCGATGGGTCCTCCATCTTTGGACCCAAAGTGAAAGACACTCTCACCAGATGTGAGCAGGAGGGTAAGACTTTGTCTGCCGTAGGGGCCCGTTTCTTGCCTCCCTCTAGGCCTTATCCCAAGGCACGGAGGGGAGGCAAGATATGGTTCAGGAAGTCTCAGAAGTCTTTTCCCGTCGAGCATGGTGACCCCCCCCCCTCCAGGGGCAGAGGATGGGGGAATTACTCTGGAAGGCGCCGCCCTAGAGGCGGAGGAGGCCCCCGCAACTCAGGAGACCATGAATCGTTTCGTGGATCCTCCTACCAATGTCCCTGAGGGACTTCCCGACTGTGCTACTCCGGAGCCAGTCGGGGGCCATTTTTCGAGGCATCCTCTAGCCTGGGAAAGTATCACTCAGGATCAATGGGTGCTCTGAATAATTACCGGAGGTTACACAATTCCCTTTCTTACACCCCCTCCCCTATCCAGAAAAATCCCAGACGTTCCACCCAGTCAAAGAGATCACGCAGCGCTAGAGGTTTCAAAGCTGCTGGAAAAAGGAGTCATCTAACCAGTCCCCTCGGACAAGATCGGATCAGGAACTTACTCAAGATTATTTTTGGTGCCAAAAAGGACAGGGGACCTGAGGCCCATTCTGGACCTCAGCCGTTTAAACCGATTTGTACTGAAGTCCAAGTTCCGAATGGTCACTCTTCAGTCCATTTTCCTTTTATTGGAAAAAGGAGTACGGATGTGCTCCATAGATCTCAAGGATGCTTATTACCACATCAGGATAAACAAGGCATCCAGGAGTCACCTACGCTTCCGGCTGGGAGCCAGTCACTACCAGTTTCGTGCTCTGCCTTTTGGTCTCACCACAGCCCCCAGGGTGTTTACCAAATGCTTAGCAGTGGTGACAGCCCACTTGAAACGTCAAGGATTCCAGGTTTTTCCTTATCTGGATGACTGGCTTCTCACTGCCCCCTCCAGGCATCTACTCGTTTGAGCCACGAAGGCTACCATCACATTGGGCCAATACCTAGGGATTACCTTCAACTGGGAAAAATCTGTGTTGCGGCCATCACAGCGTGTTGCATTTATCGGCGCAGAGCTAGACTCCGTCCAAATGAGAGCCTTTCTTCCAACAGAAAGAATCCAAGTGCTACAGGCTCAGGTGTTAGCCTTACTACCCCTCAAGAAAGTCCAAGTCAGACTTGCTCTTAAACTACTAGGGTCCATGGCGGTTACCATCATGCTAGTACCACTAGCCAGGCTACATATGCAGATCCTCCAGTGGCTGGTCTCGGTCCAGTGGTCCTTTCAGGAGTTTCCTC
Organism: Protopterus annectens; assembly: GCF_019279795.1. Taxonomy (NCBI): domain Eukaryota; kingdom Metazoa; phylum Chordata; order Ceratodontiformes; family Protopteridae; genus Protopterus; species Protopterus annectens. The sequence continues at coordinate 1,129,520,542 of NC_056737.1, forward strand.
TGTCTTATCCCATTCTCATCACAGAACAATGCCGACAAGACCTACGTTGGTGGCTTCAGTCATCCAATCTAGACATAGGGAGACCACTGACCCCCCTGTCTTCTACCGCCACGGTGACCACGGACGCTTCCCAGATAGGTTGGGGTAGCCATTGTCTGGGCAGAACGGTCCAAGGCACATGGCAAGATCACGAGGTACACTTGCACATCTATGTCCTGGAAATGAGAGCAGTGCTTCTAGCGTTGCAAGCACTTCAGAGCTCTCTTCCCAATGGGACGATTGCTATTCTTTCTGACAGCATGTCAGTCGTCCGGTATCTAAACAAGCAGGGTGGAACCAGGTCTTATCCTCTTTGCAGAGAGGCCATGAGAGTGTGGAACTGGGCAGTGTCTTCCCAACGCTTTCTAGTGGCAACACACATTCCGGGGAAGTCCAGTGTGATAGCAGACAGGCTAAGCAGAGCTATTCTGATGCCTCACGAGTGGTCCTTGAACAACCGAGTTGCTACTCGGATCTTCTCCAGGTCGGGTCAACCTTGCTGCGATCTGTTTGCCAGCCCCCTCAATGCCAAGTGCAGCAGGTACTTCACTCTGATCCCCCCCCTGGGGGAGTCACCCAGGGACACCCTAGCCCACGATTGGCCCCCAGGTCTTCTCTATGCCTTCCCTCCGTTCCCTCTATTATCAAGAGTGAATTCAGAAGGCAGCTTCCTTGGGAAGCAAGATGATTCTTATCGCACCATACTGGCCTCATCAAGTTTGGTTCCCCTTTCTTCAGAAATATACAGTGGACGGCCCTTGGACTCTGGAACCAGTACCAGACCTATTGACTCATCAGTCGGGTCAGTTCCATCCATCCCTACGAACCCTCAGGTTGACAGCGTGGCTGCTCCACTTCCATCCTTAGTTAGACTACATTCCTTTTCACCTGAGGTGTTGCATATTCTGTCGTCCTCCCACAAGTCGTCTACCAGAAAACTATACTCTAGCAAATGGAAAAGATTTGCTATCTGGGCTGAAGCACACAATCTAGATCCCTTCACAGCCCCCTTGTCGGCGGTATTAGATGTTTTGGCTATGCTCTTCAAACAGGGTTCCGCTACCTCCACTATTAAGGTACAGCTGGCAGCCATTTCTAACTTTCACATCTCACATGAGCCTTCCCTTATGGGCCATAAACTTTGTAAAGCCTTCCTGAAAGGAGCCTGGTTACTCCGTCCGCCATTGTCACAACCAGTTTCACCATGGGATTTAAGCTTGATGCTTCAAACCTTAACTTCTACCGCCTTTGAACCGGCTGACACTTGTGGATTAAAATGTTTGTCTTGGAAGACAGCCTTTCTGGTCGCCATTACTTCAGCCAAGAGGGTATCGTGGCTTCAGGCCCTTTCCATAAAGCCCCTGTATTTGGTCTTCCAAAAGGATAGGGTTTTCTTGAGACTCGAGCCCTCCTTCCTTCCTAAGGTATCTTCTACCTTTTGTCTTCACCAATCCATTGAGTTACCAGTTTTCTTTCCAAAGTTTTCAAATGAAGCGGAATTCAAATTCCACCAGTTGGATGTTCATAGACAACTAAGGTTTTATTTGCACAGGACACAACCCCACAGGAAATCGGATCAATTGTTTGTATCCTTCTCAGAGAACAAGAATGGTAGCCCTGTGACTAAAAGTACTATTGCTAAATGGATTAAGGACTGTATCTCCTTTATTTACGCATCAGCAGGCAGAGATTTACCTTTCCCAGTTAAGGCTCATTCTACCAGGGCCATGGCTGCATCAGTAGCTTATCTTGCTAGGCTCTCCCTGGATGACATCTGAGCTGCGGCCACCTGGTCCTCTCCGCACACCTTTGTTTCTCATTACAAGCTTGATTTGGTGTCTAGAGACCGGGCTTCCTTTGGTTTCACGGTGCTCAGGAGTGTTGTCAGTGAGCCTCCCAGAATGTAGGTGCTAGGGACACTGTCCCGTCAGTTAAGAATGTGGCGAGATAGGACCACATTACATCAATTAGTTATGTACTCACCATAACGTCAGATGTATGTGGTCCATCTCGCCTACATTCTTACGTACCCGCCCACCGTCCCCTGACCTGTTGGACTTGGAGGAGATTATGTTCTTAGACCCTTCTGAGGATGTTATTTTTTCTCTCTTCCTCCTTGTGGTAGTTCTAGGAGGTTGTGTATGTCACTCTGTTATATTGTTGGCAAACAAGATCTGGGGGTTTGGGCGTGGTGCATCTTGGGATACTAGGGCTAGCCCAGCCAATCGGAGACTTTGAGCTAGTAAATAGCGGCCGAGTCAGAGCCGATTCTTGGCTCCGAACCCGTCAGTTAAGAATGTAGGCGAGATGGACCACATACATCTGATATTATGGTGAGTACATAACTAATTGATTGTTGAACCCTTGGAACCGATACCTGCACCGGTGTTATCGGCTCCATCTACTCGGATGTCCTTGGCACCGACCGAGGACTCTAGGAGCCGACGCTCTCCAATCGGGTCTGGGGAGGATAGTCGAACCGATTTGTTGGTGCCGACTCTTCCTCTCGGGGCTTCAGCTCGGATGAGCTCTGCTCCTTCCTTGGGCTCGGACCCCAGGGTTTCGGTGCGGGAGGATCGGACGGTACTCTCGGGTCCATCCACTCCTCGTCGGAACCATGGTACCTTCGATGATATGAGGAGAGTTTTGTCTCCAAAGATAACGTCCGCATCGGTTCAGCCTTCTCTCTCCCCTCAAGCTCCTGTGTCTGCTTCTTCATCTACCGGTCCCCCTAACCATAGAGACCCCGAGCCTCAAGTACCCTCAGAGGGCGTCCCCTGCTCTTCTGAGACCTCCCCAGATCCCCACACTGAGGAGGTGCCCAGGACGAGACTGTGCAAGAGGAAGCACTTAAGACTCCCCACAGGAGTCTTTGACATCTGACACAGACTTGGATGAGTCAGAAGGGTCCCCTTGATCCCCCTCTGAGGATATCTCCTTTGCAGAGATGCTAGAGATCCTTGGTCAGAGGGGCGATCGGTAGTCCAAGACCCCTACTGAGGACCAGTCCGTGCCCTTGAAGGCTTTTGGGTCTCAACCTTCCACTTCTTGGGTGTCTCTGCCTTACGACGAGCTCATGGATCTGATCTCTCGTAAGGCGTGGGAGTCACAGGAGGCCATGGGACCTGTTCTTTGTAAGCCCAATAAATTCATGTCTGCCCCAGTGGACAAGCCATTTTTGACAAAGGGAGTGCCTGTTGAGGCCATGGTGGTAGCTGCAGCCACCAAAAAGGAACTGTCTGAGACATCCACATCTATCCATCCTCCTAACAGAGATTCTAGGGTCATGGATAGATATGGGAAATGCATGTTTAGTTCAGCGACTTTTTCTCTGCGATCACTGAACTACTTAACCCACTTTACGAGACTACAAAGAGATCTCCTGAAAGAGCTAGGAGATATTCTCCAGGGTACGGTAGCTGCAGGGGTGGCCGACAAAGTCAACGCCCAGCTCGCTACCCTAAACTCAGTGGTAAACTCGTCCATGCGTCTCATATCCTATGCAGCTGATGGTTTGAGTAGAGCCGCTAGTTCGGGCATTGCTCTTCGAAGACAAGCCTGGGCGAGTCTCTGTTCCTTTGCGGAACCCTTTAAGTCTTCCTTTATTAACACCCCATTCGATGGCTCATCACTGTTTGGGCCCAAAGTAAAGGAAGCTTTAACCAGGTGTGAGCAGGAAGGCAAGACCTTATCTGCTGTTGGAGTCCGTTTTTCTACCCCTACTTGGCCCTACCCCAAGGGCCCTAGGGGAGGGAAAATGTGGTTCCGAAAAGCACAGGGAGCCTTTCAGGACACACGTGGAGAAACCCCCCTCTAGAAGCAGAGGAGGGGGTTATAACAGAAGACGCTGCCCCCATGGCAGTGGGGGTCTGCAGCAACAGAGGGTGACAGGGGTCAGTTCTCCGGTCAACCCTACCAGCGCCCCTGAAAGGAGGCCTGACTGTCCGGCTCTGGAAGCAGTCGGGGGTCGCTTGTCTTTGTGTCTTTGTACCCAGAAGCCTGGCTAAACATAACAGATACATGGGTACAAAGCATCATTCCCAGAGGATATTTCATACCATTCTCTTCCCCTCCCATTCCTGTAAAGAGAAACCCCGATGTTCTACCCAATCTCAGGGAACAAGCAATCATAGAGGTCCACAAATTGCTAGAAAAAAAAGTCATCCAACCAGTCCCAGCAGACTAAGTTGGATTCGGAGCTTAATCAAGATTCTTTTTGGTACCAAAGAAAACAGGGGACTGGAGACTTATCTTGGACCTCAGCAGACTCAATCAGTTCGTAAAGAAAGAGAAGTTCCGAATGGTCACGCTTCAGTCCAGTCCATTCTTCCCTTCCAAGGGAAAGGCATTTTGGATGTGCTCCATAGATCTCAAGGACGCGTACTATCACATAAAGATGAACAGACGCTCCAGAGATCATCTGCGTTTCCGGCTGGGAGCCAGTCATTACCAGTTTCAAGCCCTGCCCTTTGGTCTCACTACAGCCCCCAGAGTGTTCACCAAATCCATGGCTCTGGTTACGGCTCACCTGAGATGTCTAGGATTCCAGGTGTTTCCATACCTAGACGATTGGCTCCTCACTGCTACCACCAGGCATCAATTGACTCAGGCAACACAGTACACTCTAACACTCTGCCATCAATTAGGCATTACAATCAACTTCGAAAAGTCTGCCTTATCGCCATCGCAGCATACCGTTTTTATAGGAGCAGAGTTAGATGCCTCCAACTACCACTCTACGTCTTCCTATCAAAAGAGTCTCACATCTCTGCCAACACGTCAGCTCACTGGTGTCAAAGAACAAAGCTACAGCAGCAGAGGTATTGAAGGTACTAGGTTTGATGGCGGCAGCAATCCTGGCTATACTACTCGTAAGGATGCATATGCGAATTCTTCAATGGCTCCTCTTTGCTTTGTGGTCGTACCAGAAACTACTGATGCACTACATGATTCTCATCACGGATTCTTGCAAGCGAGACCTTCGGTGATGGTTGACGTCTCTTCATGTCACAATAGGAAGACCTTGCCCTCCCCCCCCCAGTAGCCACTGTGACCACGGACGCTTCCCTGATGGGGTGGGGGGGGGCATTCTCAGGGAAAGACTACCCAAGGCACATGGACAGATCATGAATCACATCTGCGCATCAATGTTCTAGAGTTGAGAGCGGTACTTCTGGCATTGCAGTGCTTTCAGGACTCTCTCCCTCTAGGAACTATTGCAGTTGAGACGGACAACATGTCAGTAGTCTGGTACTTGAACAAGCAAGGCGGAACCAAGTCTCTTACCCCCTTTGTCGAGAAGCCCTCAGGGTGATGCAATGGGCAGTGTCGTCCCAGCGTTTTCTGTTAGCAGTGCACATCCTCGGGAAATCCAACATGATAGCGGACAAGCTAAGCAGGACAATATTGCTCCCTCACGAGTGATCTCTCAAACAACAGGTTGCGGAGTTGATTTTCTGCAAATGGGGCCAGCCTTGCTGTGACCTCTTTGCCAGCCACATCAATTCAAAATGCAGAAGCTACTTTGCCATAATACCATCTCCCGGTCATCCCCTGAGAGATACACTTTTACACGGTTGGCCCCGGGTCTCCTTTATGCATTTCCACCCTTCCCATTGATACCCAGATTTTTACAGAAAGCAAAATCGCTGGGAGGGACGGTTATTTTCATAGCCCTTTACTAGCCTCGACAGATTTGGTTCCCGTTTCTCCACCATCATCTGTTGGAAGATCCATGTATCCTGGACCCAGTTCCGGACCTTCTGACGCACCCATCAGGGGACCTCCATCCTTCACTGCAGTCCCTGAAACTGACTGCTTGGCTAATCCACTTCCCTTAATTGCCAGGCTTCATTCAATTTCAGAAGATACAAGACAAATTCTCTTGTCTTCTCACAAGCCATCTACCAGGAAATTATATGGCATTAAATGGAAAAGGTTCTCAATTTGGGCCAACACGCAGAAGATTGACCCTTTCCAAGCTCCGCTGTCATCTATTTTAGAATTCTTGACAAAGATTTTTAAGGAAGGGGCAGCAGCTGCTACAGTTCGAGTCCAGCTAGCTGCCATCTCACATTTTTACCTTGGGTTTGATGGCTCAAATGTTATGGGCCATAAATTATCTAAGACTTTTCTTAAAGGCGTTCTTCACATGAGACCTCCTATCAAAATTCCCTATTCTCCCTGGAATTTAAACTTCATGCTGTCTCAAATTATTCTTCCCCGTTTTGAACCAGCATCTTCTTGTGATCTCAAATATTTATCCTGGAAAACTATTTTTCTTGTGGCCATTACTTCTGCCCGCAGAGTGTCAGAACTTCAAGCATTATCTATCAGACCACCTTACAAGATTTTCCATGCTGATAGTTTCTCTCAGAACAAACCCCTCATTTTTACCTAAAGTCTGTTCTGAATCCAATATCAATCAGGTCATTGAGGTGCCAGTCTTTTTTCCCAACCACTCTAGCAAATTGGAATACATTCTGCACAAACTTGATGTACACAGACTGCTCAGATTTTATCTTGACAGAACTAAGGATATTAGAAAATCAGATCAACTTTTTGTATCCTTCTCAGAAGCCAGAAAAGGCAATCCATTGGCTAAAACAGTTTTATCTAAATAGTTATCCGATTGTATATCCTTTGTTTATGAAAATGTGAGCATGCCATTAACACACAAACCTAAGGCTCATTCTGCCAGAGCCGTTTCTACGTCTTCTGCTTTTCAAGCTAAATTGCCCCTTGACAATATTTGCGCTGCAGCCACTTGGTCTAAGCCTCATACCTTTATCACGCATTACAAAGTAGATAAGGCTTCAAGGGACAGGTCTTCCTTTGGTTCCACGGTACTGAAGAACATACTTCCATGAGCCACCGAAGATTGAGGGTGCTAGGGACGCTGCCCATCAGTGAGAATAAACAGCGAGATTTAACAACTTCACATAAAGAAGTTATGTACTTACCATAATGTTCCATGTGAGTTGTTTATATCGCCTTTATTCTCATGTCCCTCCCTCCTTCCCCCTCCTAGCTGACTGTTGACTTAGAGGCTAGTACCATCCTGGTTATTCAATATTTCTTCTTCCCCTTCGCAGTGCATTGTTTGATAAGGGGCTTGGTCTTGAGCTACTGGCAAACCATGAGCTTTGCTATCGGCCGTGTCGGAGCCGAGGATCGGCTACGAACCCATCAGTGAGAATAAAGGCGAGATAAACAACTTGAATGGAACGTTATGGTAAGTACATAACTTCTTTTTTTGGCTTATGTCATTGTTTCCCAGAATGTAATACTCTTAGCATCACATTGCATTTTTCCCCCAAGTACCACATTAATTTGGCATTTGAATGAGTCTGTCTCAAAACATGCCCTCAATTTAAACAGATGTATATACTGTAAATCTTTGCAGAGAACTAGTTTTAACATGGAGATACTCCGTAAATCACATAAGATGAGCTCATGTTTTACAGTTTTGATTGATTAAACCTATCTTTATTTCTTGAATTCCTGTCTAGTATTATGAATTATAGATCTCACTGAAGAGCTGTTGAAAAATTTTCAAGGTTCATATTCTTTGCTGAGCTACCTATTTTTTTGTCCCAACAGCTGTTTTCCCCATATCAGTTTGTGTAACATTTAGTCAAAATTAAATATTTAAAACTGATGATATGACAGGTTGCAAGCACAGCTAAAATGAAACCCTTTGTGGTAGCAGTGACCAGATTTTAAATGCAGTAAGATCAATAAAAAGAAAGCTGTTTTGCAGCTCAGGCAGCAAGTGTGTGTGAACAAAATGGACTATAATAATAATCTTCAGATGAATGTCTGTTTGCTGTAGCAAGCTTTTGTTAATTTACAGATATGTAGCTGCTGTACCTGAAAGCCAAATCCTAGTATTGCTGTAGAAGAGCCCTAGTAGTTCTACCATGTATTATCCTTGTTAGTTCATTAAAAGAAAATGCAGATTGCAGTAACCTGTAAAACAAATGTGATGAAACTATCAGCATTTAAAGCACAAGGTCCATTATCACCGCAGGCAGCATCAATCATGGAAATATTCTTATGACAGCTCCAACAATATGACCGCGATCTTCCGCCAAAAAAAAATCTCTGCAGAATGTCAAGAGGCCTTGTTAAGAAAGATGTTTTTTCTTCAGTCATATAGTGGCACCTACATCCTACTAGGAAGCATGCATCAAACTTCAAATGTTTGAAAACATTGGTCATAAAAGAACCGTGCTTTAACATTGAATTATATATCTGTATTAACCTCCAAGATTTGCATAAATAGATCATGGCTTTATTTTTATTTTGCATTCAGTGTTAATAGCCTTTGTGCCATTATTTACACTGAGCAAGCTGCCACTTTGATGTAACTGACTGTCCTGTAGTGTTTTTGTTTTATGAGTCTGTGATGTGTAAAGGGTAAGAAAAAAGTAGTAGAAAATGCATAGTTATATCTTTGAGCATTTACTGAACCAAACCAGTTGCAATGACTTATCCATTCTTGAGGTCTTGTTTAATTGAAGAGCATATTGCACCAGTTCACTTGTGCATCTTACCTTTTGGTGATTTACATTTATTTGATAAATGACATTTTTGGTACATCCATTTTACTTTTGTATTGATTTATATCAAGTATATCATATCTGTGGGTGTGGAAAATACTACTGAAGACATCTGTTACCATAACCTACCAATTCACTGACTGGTACCAGTAGTATTGTCAGTGTAATGATATATGTTCATCATATTGATTACTACTGCAGTAGCTTTAGCTTGTATGGGTTATAACCTACCTAGGATGTAACAGCTGGCCAGTTTCCAAAGCTATAAGGCAGCTTCATTGAGTCTAAATTTGCCAGGCAAGCTGAACTGACTAAAAAAACAATTTTGGATGCAAAACCCTTCAGAACTTTATTGCCGATTAAGAGCACACTTCTCTGAGGCTTTCGAGGCTCAACTATCTGCTTGTGCTGTTCATTTGCCCTACAGATAAGTTCCCTTTGTCTGCCTTTGGCAGAAAAAATTTCCATTTAATAATTTTGTTTAATATTAATACTTTTCTCTTCAAGTAAGTAAGTAATTTTAAAGCTAGGAGTTTGTGTTTTCACAGACTGCCACAAGACTGTACTGTAATTTTAAATGGGAGTGCTGTTTTTCTTATAGCTTAAAAGTTGTTTAAAATAACTGAAAGCCATCCTTTCTGTGAAGAAACTGAGATTATTTTGCTCTGTGGGGCTGGCAAAGTGTTTTAAAGTGCTTTTTTGCATTTGTTTGCTAAAAAACTGGATTTTAAAGACATTTTTACCAGCATTTGCTGATGGGTGCCTCTTTCGACAGGAAAACAATTTTCAGCTTGAACATGGAACAGTCTGTTGTTTCCATGGCTGGTCCTTCTTCCAGCCACAAAAAGAAAAAGTTAAGCAAACAGCCTTTGCCATCACAGCAAGCCAGCAATTTGCCTCATCCTCAGGTGGGTGACTCTGCTGTGGCCATAGTTTTACCTAAGATCAATCATCTTTTACCTCTGATTCCTCGTACGTAACACCTGTAGACACTGTGGACAGTGGGTTAGCCACATGCTCTATGGCATTTGGGGTCCCCTCAGTGGGCAAGGGAGAAGCACTCTTGTCGGTCCTGGTAGGGAGACCGGGGAAGGTTTCCCCCTGTTTGTCAGAATATTGTGCCCATTCTGGTGGAGCTTCTGCTGCCATTAATGACATTGTTGGTCCTATTTTTCCTGTCAAAAGAAGGCAAATACTAAATATATATTTTCTATGATTCAGAAGTCCTTAGACTGGAGTAGTTAACTGGGTCTGGCTCAGGGTTTAATTCAGCCGAAAGATACAACAACAACTCTTCTTGTAAAGTAGTTACTAATAAAAGAAAGAGGGAACATCTTTTCCTGAAGAGATTCAACATTCTGAATATATGGACAGGAGGCTGAAGGGATAGATACAGGGTTTTCTCCTCAGATTTCTGCTTCAGACTCAGTTTCTGCATCTCCCTGTAGGAGGTTCTCCTTCCTCTCTGAGACTGTTTCCAAAGTGTGCCAGAGTTTTCAGTGGAAGAACACTGAGGTTTCTCAGTCCCTCAAAATACTATGAGCTGTTACAGAAGGAATTTCCAGGACCTACAGCTTTTGAGGGTGTGTGTGTGTGTGTGTGTGTGTGTGTGTGTGTGTTTTAGTTACTGCCTGTAATTTTTCCAGCTGTCAGACAGCTGTCCCTAAAAAGGCAGATAGGATGGGTACAGTTCCTAAATATTTTGTACACTCTTCCCAAACCTGATCCAACAGCTAAGGCTTTAGTTAATTCTTCTGCCTCCAAGCACTTTCCAGTCCTACTGTTTCAGATAAGGACGTGAAAATAAGTATGGGGGAAAGTGTATTCTTCTGCAACTTTTGATTTTTTATAATTTTGAGTTGTCAGGCTGATATATTAAGATTTGTCCTGACTAATTGTGAAAGTACGAGGAAGGTTTTATTTGCAGTTTCTTCTTGAATTGAAAAGTCTACTTTAAGTAATTTAATTTCTGCTGTTAAAGTCACTACTCGTCTTATACAGTGCGTTTCCGACTCTGTTGATGGACCTTCAAGGGCTATGGCTACTGGTACTGTTTTGAGGAGGTTTGCATGACTACATTCTCAGAACCTCCCAGATCTTAAAAATAAGATTTTAAATTCTCCTTTGGATAGATATTGATGTGAAGTTGTTCAATCTCGCCTTCATTCTTACCGACAGGTTAGGAGCTGATCCTTGGCTCTGAGTTCGCCAAATTGCAAAGCTCGAGGTCTCTAACAGCTCGAGGCCGAAGCCCTATCCCACAATGCACCTCTGCTTTCCCCAGATCTAGTTTGCCGCTGCAACTGATCGTGCGTTTCTCTACAGCTCAGGCCGTTGGAGAGATAAGTTCAATCTTTTGTGAAATTTTTTCAAAATAATCCTATATTTAATTGTTATTTAGACTTTACATAAGCTTGTGGTAGGACAGTTTATCCATTTTTACAGATTATCTCTCTCTCTCTTTTTTTTTTTTTTGGTCATAAAACCATCTCTTCTCGTTTGTTGGGCATTGGCCCTCTTTTCTGTCTATGTTTAGCCATTGGCTTATTTGCCCTATCCTTAACTGAGTTAGGCTTTTGCAGTTTTCTGCAATTTTATGTTAGCTGGTTAGGCTCTTAGCTGTTTTTAGGCTGTTTTCTGTTGTTTACCTTTAGCCTGTTTGGCTAGTTCTGTGTTTGCTAGAGACTTTTAGGAATCCGCTACAGTAAGCTGCCTTTTTGTTCTTGTAGCCGGTTAGGCTTAGTTTCATTAGCTAACACTATATTGTTGTTTTTCTTTACTGACGTACTGTATTATTGTTACTATGTCTGAGAAGGCAAAAATCAGGGTTTAAAAGATGCCCTAAATGCAATCAGAAGATGTTTATACCTGATGGCCACTTCACCTGTGTATATTTCTTGGGAGAGGTCCATCTCCAGGAGGTTTGCTCCATTTGCCATGGTTTCAGCGCTAGAGTTTTGGCTGAAAGGAAACGTAAGTTAGTGGAGTGTGGATTGATTAAGTCTGCTTTTCAATCAGACTTGGATTCTGCTCCTGAAAAACCAAAACCTTCTTCACCAGTTTCTTCAACTAGTTCGGGTCCGAAGGGCTCTTCAGTTCCGAAATCATCCAAAGCTCCTGTCTCTGCTCCATTGTCATCGGAACCGACTGTGCAGGTAGTCTGTAGGAGCTGGTTCCCAGTCTTGGAACCAGTATCTCCTACCTTGAGATCCCCAATTCTGGGTTCACCGGCTCCATTGGTGGTTTCCTCTCAGGCTTCCAGACTGTCTGATTTGGACGTGGATCGAGTGGTATGGAAACTTTTACAGGATCCAGCGCTAGCTAAAATTCTGTCTGCTTAGACTCAAGCAGCTTCGGAACCGACAAATTCCTCTCCTGTTGTTTCTGCCCCTCCTCTGACTCGAATCGAGACATCGGAGCCGGAGGAGGCTATTCAGTCGTTTGTGGAACCATCGGTACCGACACTAACTTCTGAAATGTCGGTATCTACAACCTGATGTCCTCTGCTCCGGCAGCGGGATCTGGGAGCCAACACTCTCATGTCTGTTCCGGGGTTATGGGGAGTTGAACCTATACGTTTGTTCCGACTCTCCCCCTTGGGGCTTCAGCGCACATGAGTTTGACTCCTACCTCTGGCTCGGAGATGATGGTTCTGGTGTGGGAGGTGTCTTTGGTGCCGGGTGCTTCCTTGCATCGGAACAGTGGTGCCTTCGATGCCATGAGGAGGGCTTTGTCCCCCTGGACTGCCACAACCTCTGATATGGCCACCTCCTCCCAGAAAGCGCCCGAATCGTATCCATTACTGCAGATCCACCGTAAGCGTAGGGACCCAGAGCCTCAGGATGCCCCTTTGGGGGAACCCTGCTCTTCCGAGACCTCCCCAGAATTTCCCACTGAGGAAGTCCCTTGGAAGAGGTTATGTAAGAGGAGACATTTAGATTCCCCCCAGGAATTCATCACATTGGACACTGATGTGGAGGAATTGGAAGGGTCCCCAAGGTCCCTCTCTGAGGATATCTCCTTTGGGGATATCTTTGAGATCTTTAAGCAGAGGGGTAACTGGCAGCCCCTGAACCCTACCGTGAACGAATCAGTGCTTCTGAAGGCTTTCAGGTCTCAACCCTCCACCTCTTGGGTGTCTCCGCCCTTCAATGAGTTGATGGATCTTTTGTCTCAGAGGGCATGGGAGTCACCGGATTCTATGGAGCCTGTCCTTGGGAGGCCCAATAAATACATTTCAGCACCTCAAGATAAGTCCTTCTTATCCAAACCCATACCTGTTGATGCCATGGTGGTGGCGGCAGCCACTAAGAAAGAGATGTTGGAGACTACGTGTGTCCATCCTCCTAATAGAGAATCTAAGATCATGGACAGATACAGTAAGCGCATGTTCAGTTCTATGACCCTTGCCCTTCACAAGGCTTCAGAGAGATCTCCTGAAGGAGCTTGGAGTGATGTCTCAGCTTGCTACCCTCAATTCCATCGTAAACTCTTCCATGTGCCTCGTGTCTTACGCAGCTGATGGAATGAGTAGGGCAACGGGTACAGGAATTGTTCTGCGAAGACATTCCTGGATGCTATGTTCTTTTGCGGAACCTTTTAAATCGTCATTTGTGAATGCTCCCTTTTAATGGCTCTTCCTTGTTTGGACCAAAAGTTAGGGACCCTCACCAGATGTGTGCAAGACAATAAGACTCTGTCTGCTGTAGGAGTCTGTTTTTCTACCCCTATTAGACCTTATCCTAAAGGTCAACAGGTAGGGAAAATGTGGTTCTGTAAGACCCAAGGAGTCTTTCCGAACTCGCAAGGTGAAGCCTCCTCCAGGGGTAGAGGAGGAGGCAATGGTGGAAGATGATGCCCACACGGCAGAGGGGGTCCGCAGAACCAGGGTGACGGGGATCAGTTCCTTGGGAAAACCCTATCAGCGCTCCTGAAAGGAGGCTCGACTGTCCTGCTCTGGAGGCAGTCTGGGTACATTTGTCTTTGTACCTAGGAGCCTGGCTAAAAATTTCAGAAGACCGATGGGTACAAAACGTTATATCCAGAGGATATTTCATCCGCTTTCTTTCACAACCCAGACCAACAAAAGGAATCCCAGATGTTCCACCCAATCTACGGGATGTGGCATCCATAGAGGTCCAAAAACTATTGCAAAAAAGAGTCATCCAGTCAGTCCCAGCAGACCAGCAAAGATCCGGACCTTACTCAAGCTTCTTTTTGGTGCCAAATATATATCTGATAGCAACGCACATCCCAGGGAAATCCAGCGTGATAGCGGACAGGCTCAGCAGAGCTTTTCTGTTGCGTCATGAGTGGTCTCTCAAGAACGAAGTAGTGGAAATGATTTTTCGCAAGTGGTGCCAGCCTTGCTGTGACCTTTTTGCTACCCCCACAAACACCAAGTGCAGCAACTACTTTGCCCTGATCCCACAACGGGGACAACCCCCCCAGGAACGCACTCGTCCATGTTTGGCCTCCGGGACTCCTTTATACTTTCTCTCCATTTCCCCTGATTCCCAAAGTCTTACAGAAAGCCAGCTTTCTGGGAAGGATATTTATCTTAATTGCCCCATTTTGGCATCGTCAAATTTGGTTCCCCTTTCTGAAGCCTCATCTACTGGAGGAGCCTTGGATCCTGTACCCAGTGCCGGATCTGTTGACCCACCCTTCAGGAGCTCTTCACCCTTCTCTCCAGTCCATCAAACTGACAGCTTGTCTGCTCTGATTCCCAGAATAGCCAGGTTCCAGAATTTATCAAAAGAGGCTCGACATATTCTCTTGTCTTCACACAAATCTTCGACTAGGAAAATTTATCTCAGTAAGTGGAAGAGGTTTTCCATCTGGGCTCAGCAAAATAACATTGATCCTTTTCTGGCTTCCATTTTGGATATGTTGGAATTTCTGACAAAACTGTTCAATGAAGGAACTGCAGCAGCAACCATTCGAGTGCAACTGGCTGCCATTTCTTATTTTCATATAGTTGCATCTGAAAATGGTGTTATGTATAACAAGTAGGGTACGATGCACTTAAAACCACTGATCAGATCTCCTACTGCTCCATTAGTCCTGTCCAAGATCATTCTCCCGCCCTTTGAACCTGCCTCTTCTTGTGTGCTGAAATATCTTTCTTGGAAGACCATTTTCTTGGTGGCCATTACATCAGCATGCAGAATTTCGGAGTTGCAAGCCCATTCTATTAAGCAGCCGTACTTGATGTTTCACAAAGATAGGGTTTCTCTCAGGACGAATCCGTTGTTCTTACCAAAAGTTTGTTCCGAATTCACACTTAATCAGATGATTGAATTACCTGTTTTCTTTCCCAATCACTCAAATCAGTTAGAATATATGCTTCACAAACTTGACTTCCATAGACAACTTTGTTTCTATTTGGATAGTACAAAAGACCATAGAAAGGCTGGTCAGCTGTTGGTATCATTCTCGGATTCTAAAAAAGGTGCACCGGTAT
Source organism: Protopterus annectens (assembly GCF_019279795.1). Classification (NCBI taxonomy): domain Eukaryota; kingdom Metazoa; phylum Chordata; order Ceratodontiformes; family Protopteridae; genus Protopterus; species Protopterus annectens. The sequence goes on from NC_056737.1 coordinate 1,129,535,611, forward strand.
CCAAATCTACCTTGTCTAAATAGCTTTCTGATTGTATATCTTTTATTTACCATGTAGCAGGCATTGCATTACATGACAAAGTCAAAGCTCATTCTACAAGAGTGGTTTCTACTTCTGTAGCCTTTTTGGCCAGGCTACCTCTTGATTCAGTTTGTGCAGCTGCCACCTGGTCAAAGCCACATACCTTTATATCTCACTACAAAGTAGACAAGGCCTCTAGGGACAGAGCTTCATTTGGGTCTGCTGTCCTTAAGTAGGTACTCCCATGAGCCACCCAAGATTGTGGTGCTGGGGACGCTACCCATCAGTAAGAATGAAGGCATGATTGAACAATTTCACATAAAGAAGTTATGTACTTACTATAACGTTCCATGTGAGTTGTTCTTCTCACCTTCATTATTACGAACCCCCCCTTACCCCCATCCAATGTCTGGAAGTTCGAGAGGTTATATATCTTGGTTTTGGTTCTCCTGAGGAGTTTCCTCTCACAAGTGCTCTGTATGATTTCCTTGAAATCTTTGGTAGGTTTTATGCTAGTTGGCAGCAAACAAGATATGGGGAAAGTAGAGGTGCATAGGGCTTCAGCCTCAAGCTGTTAGAGACCTCGAGCTTTGCAATTTGGCCAACTCGGAGACGAGATTGGCTCCGAACCCATCAGTAATAATGAAAGCGAGAACAACAACTCACATGGAACGTTATGGTAAGTACATGACTTCTTTTTTTTTGCCCCCCCCCCCCCACTGCAGAAGTGATCAAAAAATGTGATGAACTGAATAAGCTGTTACGGGGAATTTCTAAGATCTTTTTTCAACCCTCCTTTTGTAGATTTTCCAAGGGATTCTCTAACTCCTGTTCCAGTGTTTCTTTAAAAAAAATAAATAAACATCTGTATTAAATCATCACTTATAACATAGGCAAACATATATTTATATAATGAAAATAAACCATATTGGCGTATTCTACATCACGGTCCGTACTGACATAATTTAAGTTGCAAACATTATTGTCAGTCAAACATTTACATACCTTATCCAGATCTTGTTTTCTTTTAAACCTCATTCCTCCTCTGTATGTATTCGCACAGTTCCCACTTTTTCCCCCATAGGTAATTTGCTCGTATCCGTTTCTAGAGATCCCAATTCCAGTTGTTTTATCATTGTTGCGATATTCACTACTTCTAATAAGTTGGTTTAGACTTTGATTTCCATTTTCTAGTAATTGTTTTTTTGGCAGCCACCGTAATTAGACTCAGCAAGGTCTTATGTGTAGGCAGTTCTGATTCGATATCATAGCTCAGAAAAAATAATTTCCTTAGTTACACCAATTTGCCCACCCAGTATCTCTAACAGAACTGAAATAACCACAAACTAGAGTAGAAACCAAAAGAACTGTATCATTGAAGGAACTTGTGTATTGTTAACACACTTGAATTTAACTGTTTACAGTACTGGGAGATTTGTTTGTAATAGCATATGAGTGGTTTACATTTGTATATGTTCAGGTTGTCCAGCATTTTACGTTGGAATGACCACAAGGGCACTTCACATGAGAATAAAAGAGCATGTTGGGCTATTAAAAATAAGGAATTTGACAATGCCCTTTATAGGCATAGTTTGACTTGCTAACATTATAAAAAGCATTTGTTTTATGTGCTTAAACAGTTACCTAAAGATGTGATAGGTGGTGATTACAAAAATGAATTAGAAAAAAGAAAAACATCTTGGCAAATTAAAATGATAGCCGATTAACATCCAGGGCTAAATGGAGTTGTAAACATACGATGTTTTTTAAAAGATCGTAGACTTAAAGTAAAATCTTATGAAGTCAATAGTAGCTAGCTGTGTTTTTAAACTCGAATGTTATATCGTTAATTAGTTAATTGTATTAATTATTCTATTAGTGATTATATTTAAGGTTTTAAAGGGAGTACTTTTGAATGTAATTGTTGGTTTCTGAAAAAGTCCTGTTGGACGAAAAGCAGAGAAATAAAGTGTGTACGCTTAAAGACTTTGAATGTAGTTCTTTTGGTTTCTACTGTAGTTTATGGTTATTTCAGTTACAGTTTTGCCTTTTACCACGTATGTCAGTTTTTTGTATCTCTGGCAGATAGTTTGCAGGGAATCTTTAAAGTCTGCTAACTCATTACATTCCCAGAAAATATGTTCCCAATTACCTATTTTTTCCCATCACACCTCTTAACATCTGCTGTCTGCCTGAGGAAAAATTCTCTGTAGTCTACTTGGGGTGTAAAAATATCTATGTAAACATTTCCAAGCAAAAATCCTAAATTTTTTAGATTTTGTTGCATATTTGGGAGACAGATGTATATCCCCATCGTTTCTTTGTGGTTTGCTTATCCAACAGCAGCTTCTGTTCTGCATTCTGCTAGAAACTCTACCAGTGCTGGTATTTTGTTTAGGACCCCCTTATTTGTTTATTTTTGCCTGTACTCTGATTTCAATCCTTGATAGGGAAAGTTATCTCTAACTTGCAGTCCAAATAAATTCTTGGCATCTTCCCATTCTAGTACCTTTCCCTCTCTAGTTGTTTGCACCCAATACCTTGTTTCCTTTGCTAGTTTTCTTCAGTAAATTCCAGCCCCGCTCTTGCCAGTTGTCTGTATCCCTAGTTGCAGTAATCCATGTCAGCAGAATCTCCTTTCTACATTCCCATATTGGCTTAGTTCTTAGAATAGTTTCTGCTACTTTATGAATATAATATTCTGTATGATTATTGTTTTTCTCCTTAAAGGCCTGCATGAAAAATACCAGTCTCTCCTTGTTTCTTGAGCTTCCCCCCGTTTCATCGCCATCATCCCTTCTCACTTTGAATTTATAATTTCTGCTTGTGCTATGTGTAGGAGCCTTGACTGTGCAGCTCTGAAATACCCCTTAAAATTGGGCAATTGCAATCCGCCTTGTATTATTGCAAGAATTAGCCTATCCCATTTGACTCTTACCATCTTCCCCTCCTAGGTAAAATCCTTTAGCTCTTTATTAATTGTTATCCACAACTTCTTCTTTGGTTGATTAAAATATGCCTGACTTGTGTATAAGACTAAAGGGACTAAAAACATTTTAACTTTTGTATCTTACTTTTGATATCCATATAACAGAGCTTCCAGTTTCTCAGTATTTGTATTATCCTTTGTTTAGTCTCTTCCCACATATCCTTAGCTGCCACACCAGAATCATTTGTAAGCCATACTCCTAAATACTTCATGTCCTCATAAATGAGGATACTGCTGAACCAGTTCATGTATGGGTACATAATTTACCATTATTTCCTTTGTTTTAGCTTCATTCATTTTATATCCTGAAAAGATTTGAAACTGCCTCAAAATGTTCCACAACACTGTAATGTCCTTTTCTTGCTTTATCAGGTATAAAGTAATGTCATCTACAAATATAGCCAGCTTTTCTTGACTATCATGCCAATTATTTCTTTGAATTTCTGAGTCCCTTATTTTCTTTGCCAGTGGTTCTAAATTAAAATACAAATAAAAAAGGGGAAAGAGGACACTCCTGCCTTGTTCCTCTGGTCAAGCAGAAGTTATCAGAGAGGAACCCACCCATTTGAATTTTCACCTGTGATCGCTCATATAGATCATCTTAATCAACCTTATAATTTTATCAGGGAATGCAAATGCTTCCATTGGCTTGCTCATAAACTCCCAGCTTACTCTGTCAAATACTTTGTCTGCATCAAGACCCACCAACAGCAGTGGCATTTTCTTACATTCTACTTCCCTCTAGAGATAAACACTTTATAATTATTTTTTGTATTGAAATGGGCCGGTGTGAAGCTGGATCTGATGGATCTTTACCTTCTATAGGTATTACAGCTACCAGTGCTTTCTTTCAGGATGCTGGTACTTCTCCTCCTTTTAAAATACTGGTAAACAAAACCATTGAGATCTTTATCAGTCCCCCCCCCCCCGGCTTCCAGACTTCCACTGGAATACCATCTATTCCTGGGGACTTTCCTGTAGATTGGTTATACATCACCATTTTTGTCTCATCTCCTGCTGTTCTGACTGCTCATAATTGAGTCTCCTCTGCCTCTAACCTTAGCATATTTCATTCTTCCATAAAATTTCCATTTGTACCTTTTCTTGATTTCCATATGTCTCTGCTTTATGCAGACTTTTGTAGAATTTCTGAAATATTTCTACAGGATCTTTTGCTGTCAGCTCCCTAAGCTTGGTGACAGCCCTTTCTACTTTCTGTTACCTGAGTCGTTGAGCTAAAAGTTTTTTTTTTTTTTTGCTCTGGAGTTATTAAAAAACAGTTGCTTAACAGCAATCTTTCTGAAGTCATGCATGTTATCGAGGTAATCCCTTATTTTAGGTTTAGCATTTTGCAGTTGCTTCTCCTCTTGTTCTCTGGGATTCCCCCCTGTTTTGCAATACTTTAACATTTGTCAGTTTCTCTAAATAATTATTGTTGCTTCTTGACCATTTCTTTCTTTTTTTTATTTCCACCATATTTCTCAACTCCACTTTAATTTTACCTACCCCACTCTCTAGCTATATTTTCAGAAGAAATTTCTGTCTTCTCTAATAACGCCTGAATAATTTCCACAACCCATTCCTTAAATTCCTCTCTTTTTAACAGATAGGTGGGAAAGCACCAGTGCCTCATTTTTATTTCATTACCCTACGGTTTTTAGTTGTTATTGGCGTGTGATCCAAAATAGGTATTGGATATGTATCAAAACTTTCAATTAAATGCATGTGTTCCTGTGAAATGTAAGTTCTGTCTAGCCTAGTCCAGTTTTTGTATCTTTGGGAATAATGTGTAAATTCACTCTGAACTCCTGGGTCTATATTAGAACATCAAAGTTTTAAAACATCGAATGTTCTAATATCGAACCCAAAACAGCGAACACTGAAAATAGCGAAGCTGCAGAACACTGAATTTCCTAGGGAAAGAATTCAGTTGGCCGTTTCTGTGGCTTCACTATTTTCAGCACTGTGGTGGAAAGTTACGGGTCGGGTTCAGGTAAGTGTGCAATTGTGCGGACGTTAGGGTTTAGGGTGCGGGTTAGGTGAGTGTGCGATAGTGACAGACTTTAGGGTTAGGGCAGGGTAGGTGAGTTAGGGTTAGGGCGCGGGTCAGGTGAGTGTGCAATACGGACGGACCTTAGGGTTTGGGTTAAGGTAAGTGGATAGGTAGTAGTGTATGTACAGTTTAGTGTAGGGTTAGATGTAGGATTTTGTGTGTGTGTGTGTATTGCAGTTTTTTTGGTGTGCTTGTATTGTGTGTGTGTGTGTGTGTGTGTGTGTGTGTGTCCCCCCCCCCCCCAGGGAAAAAATTTGCTGTTCTGAGCTTTTGATATCATATTTCGAGATTCCAAGTTCGAGCTTATGGTGTTTGATGTTTTGGAATTTCGATAATATGATATAGACCCGAACTCCTACTACTGCATTCACATCTTCCATGTCAAATATTTTCATAAATGTCTTCAAAAGTCTACCCTCTTTTGTTACATTTTCCCTTCTGGACCCCCCAGATACATCTTCACTGTTCCAAATCAAATTTCATTCCCCGCCTATAAGTAATATTCCTTGCTGAAAGCTGATTAAATCTCCCAGCATTTTCTTAAACTCCAGTATAGTAGTTTTAGGTGGAATATAAATATATGCCAGTATAATCCGCCTCCTTTGCCAGTAGCCCTTTAGTACTACATGGCATGTAATCCGCCTCCTGTGCCAGTAGCCCTTTTAGTACTACACGTTTACTATTATTTTCCTTTTCTATCACTATTGGGGATCGTCTTGAAATTAATGTAAGTACTCCTCTTTTCTTTTGTCCCAGATATTCTGCTGAATAACCATCCTGGAAACCTTTATTTATCTAATTCACACGTTCAGTGCTTTCCAAGTGCGTCTCCTGTAGCGTAGCTATTTGCACTTTACATTTTTAATATAGTTCACTACTCAGTCTTTTTTGTATATATCTGTGTGGCTGTTAACATTAAAAGATAGTGTTGAAAGGGTCATTATGTTGAAATGTTATTCCCACCATTTATTTGTAACAGCTTTTTTAAGTATCTAGTTTAGCTTTTGTGTTACATGCACACACTAATATTTGGCAGATTGACCTTTTATACAGTTGTTCCTTGTCATATCTATTTAAGCTTATGTCACATCTTACAAAATTTTGTTTTATTGAAAGCCGTCAAACAAAAAAAAAAAAAAAACAAATACACCACAAAACTGATTAACTTAATATTAATGCACAAAACTATGTACATATTCAAATATTGAAGTTTTACCTTCCTAATAGGAACAGTTGTCCCAAACTGACAGCCACACCTACAGACTTGGGATAACCTAAAAGGGAGGTTTTCTATGCTAAGATGCATGATTATAACCTGTTCTACTAAGTGCTGTTTGGTTTTGTCTTCTCTTTATTACTGTCCCAGAATAGGGCGTCCACGGTGGTGCAGTGGTTAGCGTTGTCGCCTCACAGCAAGAGGTTCTCTGGTTCAATCCTCAGCTGGGGTGCCTTCTGTGTGGAGTCTGCATGTCCTCCCTTTGGTCGCGTAGGTTTTCTCTGGGTGCTTTGGTTTCCTCCCACATCCCAAAGACATGCTGTAGGTGGATTGGACACTCTCAAATGGCCCTAGGTGTGAGAGTGTGTGTGTGTGCCTTCTGTGGATGGTTGTGTGCCGGGCTGGCAACTCGACACTGTAAAACCACTGCCAATCATGAGCGGACAAGTGATCTGCTGTGGCAACCCCTAACCGGGAAAAGCCAACAGAAGAAGGCTGTCCCAGAATAAGAAGACACTTGAATGCTTTCAGAAAATATTATCTCTTGGCCATTGAAAGAAAGCCATTAAAATAAAGAAGTATTCTGCTTTTATTGCTCTTTATCAGATTGTCTCTATGGAGACGAGAACCAGATAAAGAGTTGCTTCTACAAGTATTCATTTATTTTGTTAGAGGAAAGCTTTAGTATGTTTAATGCTTTTTTTTATTTATTTGCTTTCTGTTAATATTTGTTACTGGATAAAGCCAGGAGCCTTAATCCAGTCTTTCCCCTATGCAAGAATGAGAAAAAGCACTTAATTTTTTTCTTGCATTATACTCTTGAACACTCTTTTACATTGCAGTGCCTACATTTCTTAAAACTGAACAAGGAGAACAAGAAAAGAAGGGAAAAAATGGGCACCTGTTTACTTTAGTATGCCCATTGCACTTAAAAATAACTGAGAAAACTTTACTTTAAATCATGCAGACATCATGCGCTATGCAAATATTACTGTTAAGAGCAAAAGTTTATTTTACTTAGTTAACTCTTTCCTTCATCTTATCATCTCCCAAGTGTTCCTCCAAACATTAATGATATAGATTCCCCTACAAGTTTAACAAAGTAAAAAAGTCCAATATTTCCAGGTTTTCTTGTTCTGTCATGTTAATGCTTTATTATCCCACATTTATTTGTTAATTTTGGAGTTGCTGGTTTTATTCCTCTTTATCCCCATTCTCTTCCATTTTGAGGGATTCACTTTCATTTGCCTGACCAAACTCTTTTTCCTCCTGTCCTTCAGCATGTGCTATCTTAGGGTGTGATAGAAGAGGTCCCTCCTCAGTAGTTAAGACATAGGTTTTATTTGAGAATGTTTCTGGTGTCTCTGATATATTTTTGGAGACCAGGTTTAGATCTTTCCTTTCTAAACCTGTTTGTGATAGTGATCAAATTCAGAATGCTATCCCTTCACCACTTGTTACTCCTTATTCCCAATTTGAGTTTTCTGGTGGCCTTAGATTTAAAGATGCATATCATCGCATTACTGTAGATCCAGATTTCAAACATTTCTTAAGGTTTTCTGCATGTAGATCTCACTAACACATTTCTGCATCACCCTTTGGTCTACCACTGCTCAAAGAGTATTTGGAGTGTCTGGCTCCTGTGATATCCTACTGCAGACTGCAAGGTAGTCACATTTTCCTCATTTAGGCAACTTACTTCTCTTTGCAGAGTGTTTTTCAGTGTCGGGAATCTCTCACCTGTGTGAGGGATCCTCTGCACAGACTGGGGATCAGAAAAACAAGCAAAAGTCTAGTTTAACTCCTTCTCAAAGGATTGTTTTCCTGGAATGTGTCTTAGATTCCTCATTTTGGAGATTTACTTCCACAGGAAAAAGTAGATTAAAGTCTAGATTTCAGCCAGAAAATTTCTCAGGATTCTGGGTCTCACGGCTTCTATGATTCTCATGATTCCTCTTGCAAGACTCCACATGAGAAAAATCCACCTGAACTCTGTATGGTGCCAGCATCATCATCCCCTGATATTCCAGATTTCAGTTTTGAGGTCTGTGAAAATGGAGACATTTATGAGAATCTAGTTCACTCATTCTTTTCCTGTTCCAGCATGGTCTATAATAGAAGTCTCAAACTTTGCTTGGGGAGTTGTGTTTATGGAGGTAAAAGTGGTTGATATTTGGAACAGAAAAGATGGACTAAAACACAAACGTAAGAGATGTTGGCACTTATAAGTGCTCTCAACTCTCAATCATCTATGGTCCTCAAGACCTCTGCAGTGGTGTAAAGACAACACCACAGTGGTCTGGCACATAATCTTTGGGGAACCAGATCTTTACCCTCTGTGTAAACTAGCAATGGTAGCCTGGCATTTAGCTTTCCAGCACAGTCTCATTCCACAGGTATCTTACATTCTGTCAGAGCAAAATGTTGTGGCAGAAAAGCTGAACAGGACCAGGACAGACCCACCAGAATAGAAATTGAATTGGAGGCTCTTCCAGACCTTGACCTTGACCCAGAACACCTCAAATAGAGCTTTTTATGCCACTCAAAACAATCAGTTGGCAAAACTGTGCTTCCAGAATCCGTGCATGAAGACCTGGAAGAAAGATGTTTTTCTTTTCCTTGGACAGGAATGCTCTCATATACTTTTCCACTCTGATCATTCAGAAAGACTCTCCAAAGATCATTGTGGTGACTCCATTCTGGCCCAGGCAACACTTGTTCTCCTCTGTTTTGGAAATGGTCAGGGCAGTTACCACAAGCTTCCTCACCGAATGGACCTACTTACACAAGTCAAGAGGTGTTTGATACATCCCGATCCCAAGCAACTGGAATTGAATGGATGATAGAATCCTAATACATTTTTAGGCACTTTTTTCTGAAGACCTGCTTAAGAGGCATGAAAACCTGCGACTAGAAAGTCATGCATTACTAAATGGAAAATAATTTCTCATTGGTGTCAAGAAAGGAAGCAGCACCAATTCAGGTCTACTGTTTCTCTAGTCCTGCATTATTTGTGTCAGTTACTTTTTTGTCCTGTCTTACTCCTTTATCAAGGTTCAGTTATTGGTCATTTCAGTATGTATGCCCTTGTACCCCACCCCCTTCAGTGCAATCTTATGTGAAAATGTTTTTGATAGGGGTGTTGCATACCAAGCCAACATGAGTAACCACTGCAGCATCCCTACATTGTCATCCTCCCTGGTAAGATCTGACCACAAAGCTGTCACTTTCAAAGTCACCAATGTCCCCTGACCCCCCCCCTCGCTAGAGTCAAACATAAAAACATCTCCATAGCTGATTACAGCCTCCTGAAGGAAGGTATGAACAGCTTCACAGTCCCCTCCCCCTCCATAGGAACTGGCACAAATGCCCAAACCTACACCAAAGTACTATACAAGCATTATTATAGCTGCATGGAATTAGGAATACCTCCTCAAGGAAGAGTAAACCTCACTGGTGGACATCTGCAATAAATAAACTCTATAATAAAAGCAAACAAATGCTGTCCAGAACCAAGAAAGAGCAGTTGCCTAATTGAAAGCAATCTCTCGTTAGCATAAACCAGCAAATTAAGAGCACTAGCGAAGTCTTCCAAACCCAACTTTGAGTCCAAACTGGCCACATCTACTAAAGGCAATCATAAGGCCTTCTTCACATATGTCCACAATCTCAAATGAAACACTCAGATCTGCTAGGAACTGGTAGTCAAGGACACCACATTAGATATAGCCAACCTGCTGGCAGACAGGTTCAGTGAAAACTTCACCCCTCTGTCCCACCCAATCAGTAAATCAGGGCATCCCCATCACCTTCCCCCTCCCCTTATCTCTAGGGAGCAAGTCATCACTGCCCCCTCAAAGGCAAAAAATACAGCCTCCATGTGACCTGATAACATCCCAGGCTGCATCCTACATGAACTCAGGCAGGAACTTGTGGCACCATTAAGCAACCCTATTCAACCAAAGCCTGAGTTATGGCTTCATCCCTGCCGAGTGGAGAACAAACAGTCATCCCTTTCCACCGATCCAGGAAATTATAGACCCATCAGCTTAATTAGCCTGATCTGCAAGGCCATGGAATGGATTATCATGGACCTCATTAACAAGAACATTGGCAACCTCCAAACACTCGATTCTACACAGTTTGGTTTTGTCAAGGGGAGGTCATGCCAGTTAAATTTCATCAACATCTTTGAGACAGTCATCAAACCCTCGGATGAGGGGGAAGACAGTGCACATTGCCTACCTTGACCTGGCCAAAGCCTTCAATACTATTCCCTACTCAGGTGTAATAGGTAAACTCTCACAACTAGGCATCAATCCATTTGTTACCAGATGGGTAGCAAACTGGCTCACTGATAGAACCCACCTAGTCAAAATAGGGGAAGCCACCTCGCGCAGTAGACTCGCAATGAGCGGTTTACCCCAGGGATCGGTTTTGGAGCCTCTGTTGTTTGGGATGTACTTTTCTGAAGTGCAGGCCAAAACCAGTGGTCTATGGCTGACCAAGTTTTCAGATGACTGCAAGCTGGGCACTGTCATGAATTCCCCTGGTGATGTGGACATACTACAAGAGGGTCTCAGCCAAACAAATGGATATTGCCAGAAACATGGTCTCAAACTGAATTCCAAAAAATGCATCATCCCCTTTGGGGAGAGTCATGTCCCACAAATTATCATGTTAATAACAAGGTCCTAAGCATGCAGTCAGTCATAAGGGACTTGGGCACCTAGGTTGATAGCAGACTGACTATTGACCACCATATTGCCTTCGTTGTACAATGCCCCTTTCGGCATGTACCTCACAAAAAATATATGCGGCAGCTGGAGAGACCACAGAGGTTCCTCACCTGGAGAATCCAAGGCCTCAAACATCTACCCTACACAGATAGGCTAAAAGTCCTGTCTCTTTTCAGTCCCATACAGACTCGTTAGAGGTGACCTGTGTCTGGCATACAAAGTAATCTCAGACCCTGCCTTGGTGGGAGTGCTGCTTATCTGCAAGTCAAGCTGCACTTGAGTAATCAGCATGTGCGACTTCAACCTTGTCTGTGACATCAGTAGGACTTGGTGGGACAGATTTGTATCCCAGAGACACTCCCCTTCTGTGGACTAGACTCCCTCTCCACATCAAGCACAGTACCTCATTAACCCTTTTTAAGTGCAACCTGGATAACTGGATGGGAAATGGAAAATACACCCCTTGGATTCCACCTATGTCCATGCTGTACAGGGGCATCGGGTGCTGACTTGTCGGAACATGGGGTAGAGTCTTGGCTAGGCTTGTAAGGGCCTCAGGGCCAATAGCCTAGTAACTTCCTATGAAGTGTTTTCTTCTTGGGGTCTTAATTTTTGTGATAGTTTTTCTAACTTGCTCCATTTGAACCAGCTCATCAGGCTGACTTGAGTTTCTTAACATGGAAAGCAGTGATGATCTTCATAGTTACTGATATAGCACTGATTGTTGGGTCTTTCTGCAATGCAGAAGCCCACAACCAACCTTATTTTGAGTCTTTACATCATCCCAAGCAGATGTCCAGATGCTCTTCGGATGTCCATCAGCGTATAAGAAAGGGAATCCATTTCCATTTTCATATCTTTCTAGCTGTGCAGTCCAATGCAGTTCATGTGTGTTCAATACTCTTGCGGTCTGTCAGCTGTTTTTTTCCAGAGAACATTCTTCCACTCAGATAAGTACTCCTCTAGGGACACGTATATACTAATTTAATATTAAAAAAGTCAGTTGCTTGAAGCATAGGAAGCAAATGCCAAATAAAGATTTCCACTGTTTTGTCTGTTCTGCTTGAGGCCTTAGCATGATCTCTGTAACTGTCCAAAATTCCATGTGAAAACTCTAAAACGTAGGGCTGAGGTACTAGCCACCCATATGGAGTTCTCCACTTCGGCTTCCTCAGTAGCATCACAATCCACTGAGGCTCTCTGTGGACTCCTGCATTGGCTACACTCATTCCACAAAAAAAAAAAAAAAAAAAAAAAGGCCAATTGCCCTGACATTACTGAGAAAGCTCCAAATTAAGGTCATAAGTTGATAGACTTCCCAGGTAAGGTGCCTTTGCAGCCCTCTGGTCCAGTGACTCCTAAGCCAGAGCCCTTTCGTACAACCCTTCGGAGGTCACCATGGTCTCCAGCCTACCTGCAAATGCTATCAAGGTGCACACTTTGGGTCTGTGGTTTCTCAGCAGGCCTCAGCTTCTGACATACATACCATGTGTCTTGAGAGAGGCAGCCCTTTTTTTGTTGTTGTTGTGACTTTCGGCTTTCCCCGGTTAGGGGTCGCCACAGCGAAACTCCGGTCCGCTAATGATTGGCAGTTGATTTTTACTTACCGAGTTGCCAGCCCTGACGCACAACCTTCAACGAAGGTATGCCCATTCATGCATGTCTCCATGCAGAAGACGCTCTGAGAGTCGAACCGGACAGCATCTTACTGTGAGGCGACAATGCTACCGCAGCACCACCACGGATCTGAAATTACAACTGATGTTGTGGTCGAACAGCTGCATCCTCTGGTGCTCCCCCTTTAAAATGGACACTCAAGCCAAAGTGAACACTTCTTTGTAGTCATCCTTGCCCTTTTCCAGTTGGCAGACCAAAGCCCAAGACCTCTTTAAAATAGCTCAGGAGTTTATAGCCTTTATGAAATCTAGAGATCCTTCTCATGCTTCCACAACAGAGGCTTCCCCATCTTAAAATAACAGGGAAGTATCCTTTCAGGAACAAGAAGACCCATGTAGCTCTGAAAATGAGGAGGAATTGTTGTACTCTGGCCAGTTGCCACCACACAATTTGTCAGATGACCTCCTCTCTACAGACTCCCCCAGGACCTTTCCTTCGGGGATACCCTGCAAAGAATGAAGGAGACTTTCAGTTGGAAAAGTAGAGAGTTCTCGCAGGCTCAGACCCACTACAGGGAACTACTAAGCTTGCCTTCACCCATATCACTGGCTTTCCTTCCTGTACATGTTGAATTGGATGAGGTCTTTGAAGACATTGCTTTACACCCTGATTCTTTACCCCCTGCTCCTAGGAAGCCAGACAGGTTTTACAGAGTGCTCGAATCTCACAAGCACCTTTACAAAAATCCAAAGACTGACCCTTCTGTAGTATTCACTGAATTCACAAAAGGTGTACCTATGGGACCAGCAAGATGTCCCCTACCTAATGGCAGGGAAAGAAGATTATTAGACATATTTGGGAAGAAAGCTTATACCTCTGCTACCCTGTCAGTGAGAGTTTTGAATTGCCATTTCCATATTCTAAAGTACCTTGAGTCCCTCCAGGACAAAATTCTAGCGAATATTGACTCTATTGTGGATAGAACCTTTTCTTAGGAAATGCAGGAGACAGAGAAGGTTTACAAGTCTCCACACACTCCTTAAAATTTGGCGATGATGACTTAGATGCTTCTTTCAGAGCAGCTACCACAGCTTCTGTCATCTGCAGAGATGTATGGCTCAGGACCCGGCCTCTTTCAAATCAGATAAAGGCTAAACTACTGGATGTTCATTAGACATGGAATTTCCTTTTGGTCTTTCAGCTGAACAAGTTTTTGAAAAACTGGATAAAAAAGAAAGCAATTAAAGCTATGAAAACATTTTGCCCATCTCTGACCCTAGGGCACAGTAGGAATTGTCCTTCTGAGCTTAGCCTTTTCCTCCTAGACAAACCAGGAGATGGCAACCAGAACAGTCGCACAAAGCAGGGAGCTCCAAATAGTTACAGAAGGTCTCTGTGCTGGATGGGCTGTCTCCAACCCCAGCTTTCCATACCCCTTCCCACCATCCCCTCCAAGCTTCTGGATGGAAGACTTTCTTCCTAACACAATGGAAACCCATCACCAGGGACCAATGGGGCCTTACCATTGTAGAGGAAAGAGTATTCTATCCATTTAAGAGAAATACTACCCTTCATAGGCATTCCAAAACCACCAGAAGAGCAAGAAAGCCTTTTGCCATCTATATTCAGGGAACTACTTCTCCAAGGATCCATCCAGCATGTCCCCCAGGACAAGAAGAAAAGGTTTCTATTCCAGGATTTTTCTCTCTCAAAAAAGGAGAGCACCTGGTGGGTCCATCTTAGACCTCTCAAAGCAAAAAAAGTTTCTCAGCATCCCAAAATTCAAAATGCTTATGTTGAGAAAACTACTGCTCATGATCTTCCAGTATGTCTTTATGGTCACTGTACACCTAAAAGATGCTTACCTCCATGTCCCCATGACAGGCAGTCCCAGAAAGTACCTATGATTTGTAGCAACAGGTTCTCACTTCCAGTTTTGTGCTTTACCATCTGGGTTATCTATGGTTTCCAAAGTTTTCACAAAATGTCTAGCTCTTGGGTAGCACATTGCAGCACTCTGGGGATTCATTTTTACCCCTAGTTATATGACTGTCTCATAAGGGGAAGGTCCGCATAAGAGACCCTAGATGCCTTTCAGATCACCGTAGACTGCTTTCAGAAGGTAGGTCTCACCTTAAATCTTCAAAAATTTTAAAACTCTTCTCGAAACAAGTATCCTTTTTTTGAGAGCCTTCATAGACATGGTTCAACAGAAAGCCTTATTTTCCCAGGACACGATTACTTTCCTGTCAGCTTTCTGACTCCCCTGCTTCCAAAGCAACTCGTCCTAGATAGGGAATTCCTGGGGATACTAGGGTACATGGCATCCTGTCTTACATTCTCATTTTTCCACTTGCAAAGCTACACTTGAGAACTTCAGTGGTTTGTAAAATATGCTTGGAAACCCTACTGCCTCTCATTATATGCCAGAAAAAGGAATTTCTATCAACTTGCCTGCACAGTGCCCCACCTGTCTTCTTGTGCCCCCACATGAAACATTTTCTAAAAGAAGTGATTCATTTGAGGCCACCTAAAAGGAACCTTATCCCTACATTGGATCTGAAGTATGTGCTAGAAAAGTTAACCTTGCCCCCGTTTGAACATGCTGTTACTGACTGTCTAAAAATGTTCAGCTGGAAGACCACGTTTCATATAACTGTTACATCAGCTAGGAGAGTTTGAGTTACAAGCCCTCATGTGTAAAGAACGTTTCACTGTATTCCACAGGGGTATGGTAACCCTCAGAACGAATCCATCTTTTATGCCTAAGGCAGTACCAGAACTTGCGTTGAACCAGGCTATCCATTTACCCATCATCTACCCATATCCACAGAACAGGTTAGCACAAGACCTCCATCCTCTGGATGTGCACAGGCACATTAGGTACTATCTAGATGGGACAAAAACCCCTAATAGAGCAAAGCAGTTATAGGTGGCTTTCACAGAGAGTAAACAGGGCAGGCCTGTCCCCAGACAAACCATTTCAAAATGGATAGCTGACTGCATTAAGCTCTGTTATTCACAGCTTGGAATAGTTTTACCTGGACATATTAAAGCCCACTCCAGGCACGGGGCAATTACCAGTAATCTCCTCAACTGAGACCCTACCCAGGCCATCAGAGAAGCAGCCACATGGAACTCTGTGCACATCTTTCCAAAACACTATAACCTAAAACAAAGAGTGAGAAACTCACACAGAAAAAAACAATCAGTAAAAACTAAGTGAAAACTCCAGCCAAGCTGGAACTTCCACTGAGTGACCTCTCAAACCTCTTGTATCAGAGGCACATGGGATATATGCAAATGACCCTTCTGAACATCAGGTGTTTCAGCTATGTGGCGATTCTGAATGCCCATGACTTATTTCTTTTTAAGTAGTTTCAATGGACAATTTCATGCCAATAAAGCCAAACCCCATTAGGTGTGGATATGCATATTTCGATCTTGTTGTGACCTCATCAGCACAGCACAAGCAGAGTGTTTGACTACGCATAAGAAACGCATTGCTGTTATGCCCATATAGCTGAAACACCTGATGTTCATAAGGGTCATTTGCATATATCCCATGTGCCTCTGATATAAGAGGTTTGAGAGGTCACTCAGTGGAAGTCCTAGCTTGGCTGGAGAAAACACTATAACCTGGATAATGTCTACAGGGCTAGAGCAGGTTTTGGTACTGCCACACTGCAAAATCTTTTTTCTTGGGGTCATGCAGATGATCCAACACCCATTAGCTTGGAGTTTTCCCATGAATCAGTACTGCAACATTGTCTATGAAGAACATAGTATATTTGTGTCCCACTTACCATAATTGTAGATGTTTGAGTAAGTCAGTGTTGCAGTACATATTCCTACCCTTCTATCTGCTGGCTACTTGTCTCTGCCTTGTCGGGTGCAAGGAGTACCGAGTTTTTTTTCTGCAGATAGACTTCTTTCCATCTTCCGTCTGCCTCCTCTGTCTTTTCCTTCTCACTTAAATTCAGACTGCTAATAATTGGGACACCTGCTGTTCTCGGGCATCAGACTGCTCATTCACTGCTTAGAAAGACTTTAAATTGTTCCCGTGTATGCCCTTATTATACCCTGACATCTAGATGTCAATCTTCGGACGTCCGTCAGCTAGGGGATGATGTAAAGACTGTGGAAGTCAGGCTGGTCATGGGCTTCTACATGGCAGGAAGACCCAAGAATCAGTACTGCAACATTATTCTACTCTAACTTCTACAACTATGGTGAGTGGGACAGAAACTGTACTTTACTCATTGTTTTATTTATTTGGGTTTCTCTTATTTGTGTTTTTTTCCCCAGGCCTCCACTGAAAATTGGCTTTGTTCCAAGTCGGACCTTCCCGGTTAACAAATGCTTAAATAAATAAGTAAATAAATATTTAACATTTGTTTATCGTGAAAGTTCGACTGGGACAGAGCCCATTTTCAGAGGAGGCCCAGGGAGAAACATTCCAGATGCATGTCTTTCGAATGTAGGAGGAAACCAGATCATCCGGAGGAAACTCACACAAATGCTGGAAGGACATGCAGGCTCCACACAGAAGGCACCCCAGCCAAGAATCAAATCAGAGAACCTCTTGCTGTGAGGCGACAACACTAACCACTGCACCATTGTGCCACCATAATCGTTCTGACCTCTGCAAGATGTCAGAATTGAAAGCTCTTATGGTGGGGTATCCCCTTATTTTCCACAAAAATTAGATTTGATTAACACCTAATCCTTCAATGTGAAGTTGTACTATCTCGCCGTTTTGTTCTTACAAACTGGTTCGGAGCTGATCCCTCGGCTCCGAGTCGGCCGCTTTCCAAGCTCAGACTCTCAGAGAAGCTCGAGACCAGGTGGATATCCCATGATTCCCTGCTGTAACTCCCCAGATCTAGTTTGCCGCTGCAATGATCGCAAGCTCTCAAGAGTGAAGCTCGGGCCAGTGAAAACTTCTCATACTTAAAAATTTTTGTAGTTTAAGAATTTATTTTCTTTGATAGTGTTAAATTAGTTAGTTTGGTAGAGTAGATTTTTTATAGTAATTTAGTAGTTGAAGGGGTTTTTTCTCCTTAGTTGACAGGGCTCTGTCAATATATTATTATATACATATTATAGTCAAGTGTGCTGTGGAGTGTTTTTTCTAGTAGTTGAAGCTTTATAATATCTTAGGATAATTTAGTTGGTGTTTCTCATATATATATATATGTATATATATATATATATATATATATATATATATGTAATTAAGAGATGTGGTTGTGGACAGAAGATGTCCGTTACTGACAACCACACCACATGTGTGTATTGTCTTGGCTCTGTACATTTGCAAGAAGTCTGCTCTATTTGCCACTCCTTCAGTGCTAGAGTTCTGCTAGAAAGAAGAAGGAAGTTGGTAGATAGAGGGCTTCTAAAACCGGATTTTCAGGCCGCTCTTGAAAAAGCTGACATCTCTTCTAAGACGTCAAAGGGCTCTAAGTCTTCTAGAGGATCTTCGGAGCCTAAGTCTCCGGCTCCGAGTACCTCTGGCGTGATTCGAATATCGGTTCCACAGACCTCGGGACCAAGTATCGATCCGCCTGTTTGATCTCTGGTGGTGGAGCCGATTTTCGATGCACCCCAATCACTTATCCTCCAGTCGGTGCATTCTTCAGCTCCTTCGACCCATCACTCTTCACACTCCTCCAAATTATCTGATGTGGATCTGGATCGAGTGGTGAAAAGGTTATTGGAGAACCCGCCCCTTGCCAAAATGTTATCTGCTTCAAGTCAAGTGACTTCGGAGCCGAATTTGCCCCTTGTTTCCTCCATTCTTCCTCCTCCGAAACCCATCGAATCTTCGGAGCCGGGGCTGACGGAACCGATGCTAGTAGAACCTTTGGAGCCGAGGTTCGATCCTCTTCCCTCGGCTCCATCAACCTTGGTTTCTTCGGTACCAACGGAAGAACCTCTGGACCGGAAGTCACTCGTCGACTCTGGTCGTGAGAGTCGAACCGACACTTCGGTTCCAACTCTACCGCTCGGTGCTTCGGCGCAGATGTCCTCGGCCCCATCCTCTGATTTGGAGAATGGGGTCTCGGTTTGGAGCGATTGACCGATCTTTTCGGAGCCGGTTGATTCTTCGAATCGGGATTCTAACGCCTTCGATGCCATGAGGAAGGTTTTGTCTGCTAAGACCACTACTTCCTCGGATCTGTCTTCACCTCTTCCCAAAGGGCCTCGTTCTACCTCTTCTCCTCAGATCCCTTCTAAGCGTCAAGATCCAGGGCCTCAGGAATCCCCTTCGGGTGACCCCTCCTCCCTAGATACTTCTCTGGAGGCTCCCACCGAGGAAGTGCCTAGGAAGAAACTGTGCAAGAGGAGGCACTTGGATTCCCCTCAGGAATCTCTTACATCAGATACTGACTTGGAGGAATCAAAAGGGTCCCCACGGTCCCCCTCGGAAGATGTCTCATTTTCAGACATTCTACAAATCCTGAAACAGAGAGGGGATTGGCAGTCCCTTACCCCTACTGAGGACGAGTCAGTTCTCCTGAAGGCCTTTGGATCTCAACCATCCACCTCTTGGGTTACTCCGCCCTTCGATGAACTAATGGAACTAGTTGCTCGAAGGGCATGGGAGTCTCCTGACACCATGGAACCAGTCCCTCGGAGGCCTAATAAGTTCATTACTGCACCATCAGACAAGTCCTTCTTGACAAAAGGAGTGGTGGTGGCGGCGGCCACTAAGAAAGAGATGTCAGAGTCTTCTTCTACTGTCCATCCTCCTAATAAAGATTCCAGGACTATGGACAGATATGGAAAACACATTTTCAGTTCGCCGACATTTTCCATGAGATCGCTAAACTACCTAACTCATTTCACACGTTTCAACAAGATCTCCTCAAAGAACTAGGAGACACTCTCCACGGTAATGTAGCTGATGCGCATTCACCTTGTCAGAGATTGCAACTCAACACCCTAAATTCCATAGTCAACTCATCCATGCGGCTCATTTCGTATGCTGCCGAGGGTTCGAGTAGAGCAGCGGGTTCAGCGATAGCTCTTAGGAGACAATCCTGGATGCGCCTGTGCTCCTTTGCGGAAGCCTTTAAGTCTTCATTTGTGAGCATCCCCTTTGACGGATTGGCCTTGTTCGGTCCAAAAGTTAAGGAGATGCTTATGAGGTGTGAGCAGGAAGGAAAGCTCTATCTGCCGTCTGAGTCCGTTTTTCCACTTCAACCAGACCGTATCCCAAAGGGCAACGAAGTGGGAAAATGTGGTTCCAGAAACCTCAGGAAGCTTTCCAAAACACACCTACAGATATCTCCTCCAGAGGCAGAGGAAGAGGTCAAAATGGAAGACGCCGTCCAATCGGCAGAGGTGGTCCGCAAAACCAGGGTGACTGGGACCAGTTCTCTGGCAAACCCTAGCCGCATTCCTGAAGGGAAGCCTGGCTGTTCTACTCTGGAGAGTCGGGGGTCGCTTAGCTTTACACCCAAATGCCTGGCTAAACATCACAACAGATTCCTGGGTGAAAAGCATCATTATCAGAGGTTACCACATTCCCTTTATAAGAAATCCCCCTGTATTTGCAAAAAGTCCAGACATTCCACCCAGTCTGAGAAAACGAGCAGAGATAGAGATTCAACATCTTCTATACAAGAGTCATCCAGCCAGTCCCGGCAGACCAAAGAGGATTCAAAACTTACTCAAGGTTCTTTTTAGTGCCAAAGAAGACGGGGGACTGGAGGCCCATTCTAGACCTCAGCAGGCTCAACGCCTTTGTAAAGAAGGAGAAGTTCCGGATGGTCACGCTGCAATCAATCCTCTCTTTTTTGTCAAAGGGGGAGTGGATGTGCTCTATAGATCTCAAGGATGCATACTACCATATCAAAATGGACAGAGCATCCAGAGATCATCTCTGTTTTCGGCTGGGAGCCAGTCATTACCAATTCAGAGCCCTGCCCTTTGGTCTCACCACAGCCCCCAGGGTATTTACCAAATGCATGGCGGTGGTTATGGCTCATCTGAGACGACTAGTATTCCGAGTGTTTCCGTATCTGGACGACTGGCTCCTTACTGCCACCACCAAGTATCAACTTCTGCGGACAAGAGACTACTTAATACATCTTTGTTCTCCTTTAGGTATCACTCTAAATTTTGAGAAATCTGCATTATTGCCCTCGCAGCATATTACCTTCTTAGGAGCAGAAATAGACACCGTCAACGAAAAAATCAAGTTGCCTCAATCCAGAATTGTCTCACTGAGGGATCAGTTATCCAGCCTCCTAGTTCTCGACAAAGCACCGGCGTCACAGATACTACAACTTTTCGGCACAATGGCGGCGGCCTTGATAGCAGTTCCCTTAGGCCGAATGCACATGCGGATATTACAATGGCTACTTTTCGCTCAATGGTCCTACCAGTGTATACCTTTATCATACGAGATTCGATTGACAACTCTTTGCAAGAAAGATCTCACTTGGTAGTTAATCAGCGACCAAGTGACAGTTGGTCGTCCCTTTGTTCTTCCCCAACCCGTAGCCACAGTGACCACAGATGCTTCCCTGATAGGGTGGTGGGGGGGGGGGGCTTTTTCAGGGAAAGACTATCCAAGGCACTTGGTAGGTTATGGAGACTCATTTGCATATCAACGTCCTGGAGCTGAGAGCAGTGTTCCTAGCGTTGCAGCACTTTCACAACTCTCTACCTCTAGGTACGATTGCCATCCAGACGGACAACATGTCGGTAGTCCGGTACATCAACAAACAAGGGGGAACCAAGTCCTATCCCCTATGCCGCGAGGCTGTGAGAATATGGCAGTGGGCTGTATCCACCGGACGCTTTCTGACAGCAATGCACATCCCGGGATCTTCCAGTGTGATAGCCGACAGTCTAAGCAGGGCTATTCTTCTGCCTCACGAGTGGTCTCTAAAACAGAGTGTGGCGGAACAGATCTTCCTCCAATGGGGCCGGCCTTGCTGCGACCTGTTTGCATCCCCAATGAATGCCAAATGCAGCAGCTACTTAGCCCTTTATCCCCCACCGGGGAACAAACCAAGGGACGCACTCGTGCACGGTTGACCCACGGGTCTCCTATATGCCTTTCCACCGATCCCCTTAATTCCCAGATTTATTCAGAAAGCCAAGTGTCTAGGAAGGACAGTTATAGTGATAGCCCCGTCTCAGCCTCGACAAATTTGGTTCCCCTTTTTGCGGAAATATCAACTGGAAGAACCGTGGATCCTGGACCCAGTGCTGGACCTGCTGACCCATTTGTCGGGAGTTCTTCATCCTTCCCTTCTCTCCCTAAATCTGACAGCTTGGCTGCTCCAATTCCCACTTTAGCCAGGTCTCCTGATTTGTCCCCTGCCATCCAGCATATCATAGTTTCTTCTCACAAACTGTCTACCAGGAAATTATACAATAGTAAGTGGAAACGATTTGTACATTGGGTTGCTCGCTACAACATTGATCCATTTGTGGCGCCACTTCCTATCATTCTGGAGTTTTTATCCTCATTGTTCAATAAGGGCTCAGCAGCTGCGCCACTTCATATCATTCTGGAGTTTTTATCCTCATTGTTCAATAAGGGCTCAGCAGCTGCCACCATAAGAGTACAATTGGCTGCTATCTCAAACTTTCATGTAGGATGTGATGGAGCTAACATTATGGCGCATAGGCTTTGTAAAGCGTTTCTAAAAGGAACCCATCACCTCAGACCACCTGTTAGACACCCTATTTCTCCCTGGAATTTAAATTTCATATTATCACAATTGATGCTTTCCCCGTTCGAACCAGCCTCTTCATGCCATCTGAAATTCCTTTCGTGGAAGACTATTTCCTTGGTAGCCATTACTTCCGCACGTAGAGTGTCTGAACTGCAGGCATTGTCCTCCAGACCGCCATATTTAATTTTTCACCCAGACAGAGTTTCTCTTAGGACTAACCCCACTTTCCTTCCCAAAGTTTGCTCAGAGAGCAACCTAAATCAATCCATCGAACTTCCTACCTTCTTCAGACATCACACCACCAAACTAGAATATATGTTACATAAGCTTGACGTGCACCGGCAGCTAAGGTTCTACCTTGACCGTACTAAGGATTTCAGACAGACTGAACAGCTGTTTGTTTCGTTCGCTGATAACAGGAAGGGACATGCAGTTTCAAAAACCACTTTATCCAGATGGCTGGCTAACTGTATCAAATTTGTTTACGCGTCTACCAATCAGTCATTGTCCTCTGACGTTAAAGCCCATTCTACACGGGTGGTGTCTACATCCCTGGCGTATGCTGCCCGTTTGCCTTTAGATGATCTGTGCAGCTGCCACATGGTCTAAGCCTCACACGTTCATCACTCACTATAAAGTGGACAGGGCTTCCAGAGACAGGGCCTCCTTTGGTTCCACTGTGCTCAGGAATGTTCTCCCGTGAGCCACCCAGGATTAGGGTGCTTGTGACGCTACCAGTTTGTAAGAACAAAACAGCGAGATAGTACAACTTCACATAAAGAAGTTATGTACTTACCATAACGTTTCATGTGAGTTGTACATCTCGCCTTTTTGTTCTTACATTCCCTCCCTCCGTCCCCCTCCGTGGAGAGTGATGGTTGCCTTAGCAAGGAGGTCAGTTTTGGTCATTTTTAGATCAGCCTATCCTTGGGCAGGTTGCCTCCTTCCTCTATTCCTGTTTTCTGCTGGAATTCACGATTCAGGGGGTTTGGTACCTTTCCTTGGTTTCCTTGCATTGCAGCTTGCTAGATCTGGGGAGTTACAGCAGGGAATCATGGGATATCCACTAGGTCTAAAGCTTCTCTGAGAGTCTGAGCTTGGAAAGCATCCGACTCGGAGCCGAGGGATCGGCTCCGAACCCGTTTATAAGAACAAAAAGGCGAGATGTACAACTCACATGGAGCGTTATGGTAAGTACATAACTTCTTTTTTATGCCACATTTGTTAAGTATTCGTATTGCTTGATTATGTTGGTATCAGAGTTTACTTTGTGCCAAGTTATCCATTTCCTTGTCTTCTTTCCAGAACCTAAAAATGAGGAAGGATACTCCATACCTTGGATGTCTGCAGATAAGTCGGGTGCTATCTTGACAGAAAAAAAAAATCTTTCAGGAACTCTAATCAGTTGTTTTCTTCTGAAGGTAAGAAAAAAACATGACATGTTAAAACAGACTATTTCCAAATGATTGTCTCACGCAGTTATGTTTTGTTTGACCCTGCCTGAAAGTGTCTTGCTGTGGTGGGTATAAGGTCATTCAATCAGGGCCTTGGCTTCTTCTGTGGCTTTTTGGAAAGGGTTGGATTCTAGAAGCATTCCAGAAACTTAGTCCCCTGTGCACAGTTTTACTAAATGCTATAAACTAGACTTCTTCTCCAGGCTTAGGACTGGTTTTGTTAGAACCATTCTCCCGGAGCTCCTGGACTCTCACCCTACATCCTCCCAGTCAGTCTAAGCTATGGTAATCTGCCCGTATAGCTAAAGATACTGCAGCAGTGATTCTTATGATGAAAATAGTATGTCTTTTGTAAGTAAACTTACACTAGTGATATATGTTTGAATGATCACTGCTACTGTAGCCTTTCCCTGCATCTATTATTTGTGTTTTTGTATGTTTTTGTTGGAAGAGTGAAGTCCTTTATTTGTATTTTCTTAGCATTCTCATTGTCAAGGGTTTAGCCTTCCTCTCTTGGCATGAAAATTTTGAAAGGCTTGGCATGTATGTCTTCAGTCAGCTCAGCTCAGCTTGAGCTATCTGTTTGGGGCATGGAAAGTGCCTGTTGTTTCTTTAGCAGGCTATAACCCATATAGCTAAGGTTACTGCAGCAGTGATCATTTGAACATTTACTGGTATGGTAAGTTTACTTACACAATTGTACTTTCTTAGGTGCAGTAAGTTTATTCCTGTTATTTTATAGTTTGCTTATACTAGGACTCCACCTGGAACTTTGTCCTGACTCTGGCATTGCATTTGTGTCCAGTGAGGATAGATGGATCAATGCATGTTAGTGTGTAATATGGCACCATCAAAGGGAGAGGGTGCTTAAATTTCATCTGGTTATTAGCTGGCTCTAATAAGTTTATCTTAGAATAGACTCTCTATCCTTGTAGTGAATATTGGTGAATGGTCATCAGATTTGACTAATAATGTGACTACTACATGTGTAGAGCTTTTATGAAATCTAGGAAGCATTGTGTATACTTGGGGGTTGTGTAGCTTTCCAGTTAATAGAAAGATAGCTGAAATCCCCCAGTAGAATAGTGGTCAGCTGAATGTTGAGGGACACTAATTTGCTTAGATATGCTTCATGGGTTGTGGGCAATGTAGAAGGAGTAGGGGGTATGGTAGTTGGCAATGATGTGGTATGGATTTTTATTGACAGCAAGTGTCATATGGATTAATGCACGGACATACCCTCTCCAACAACACAGTCTTTTTGGAGGGGGGTCTGAAAGAATGGTAAGCATTGAAACCTGGCACTGCAGGGGTGCTGTCACTACATTGAAGTCACATTTCAGTAATGATGCAGAAATCAGTATTTTCTGAGGTCAGTAAGGTTTGTAAGGAGGGTAATCTTTTTTATTTAGTGTTCCAGTGTTGGCCATTGCTACATTTATAAAGTATTGTTTGATTATGTTGGTAGTTTGAGGTGGGTGACAGTGTCTAAAAAAAAGCATTGTGGGGGAAGAAAGTTTTTTCGCCAATGTATGAAAGCTGTGTGGAGATCAGCACAGACCATCCCTTGCAAAGCAGGTAGTGGGCCATCAATCATCTTGTTCCAGGCTGATATATAGAACTTTCTATATACAGATATATTTTGGATCCCCTTAGAATGAATAACTAAGCAAATAGCTTTTGTTCGTATTGTACTGTTGTTGACAGTTGTATGAAATAGCCTTGAGCAGCATCCTACCAACCTCTGATGTACATTATGTGAGCTCCATTGTGTCCCTTTTTATATGATAGGTGTCTCAGATTGGTCACTGCTAGAAGCCCAATGACCAAGTCATATGTGTATCTTAAAGTGAGATGACTTGGGCTTTAGTAAAATAGCTGATCTTGTTACCAGAGGCAGCTTACCATCCCCGTGTCCTTGCTTAACCTTGTGAATGTCTGTGTCTCACTATGAAGCCTCCTATGACTAACACATTACAAGATGTGTTGTATTGGCCTTTATTTTATTATTTTATTTTACATTTGTTTACCGGCAAAGTCAGACTGGACACTGGTCCATTTTCAGCGGAGAAAAGCTCCATATTACATATAAAGAGTCACATTTTGAAATATAACAGAAAGCGCACTGGGAGAAAGTTAAAAATCCAGTATAGTTCAACAGTCACACATTTTCTATTATAGCAGTTTCTCATCAACACACAGCAATAATTTCCAGTAGAATATACAGGAAGAAGCCTTGCTACTTAAAGGGCTTTGGACTCGCAGAAAAGCTTGACCACCTTTTGCTCTTTTATTGTTTGTATCTAGAGATGTTGTTTGCTTATAGGTGTGACTCTGAATATCCTGCATTCCCAGCCAATATCTTGGAGATCTTTGAAGTTTGGGCAAGGTTTTCTTAACCATTTCAATGGAAGTTTGTTTATTTGCAGATTTATGACAGGGTGTGTGTGGCTGTTTGAATGTGGATGTCAGTACTACAACTTGTTGGGTACTACTGCTAAGTTTGGATGAGAGGCTGGCCTCCAAGGTTAATAAATGCTTCCATCTCTCACATATAGTTTCATCTAAGGAAAAAAAAAACAAATGATTATCAGTAAGCATGATGCAGTTGTGAATGTGTTGTCTTTCGGCTTTTCCCGGTTAGGGGTTGCCACAGCGGAACTCCGGTCTGCTAATGATTGGCAGTAGATTTTCACGGTGCCGAGTTGCCAGCTCGACGCCAAACTTTCAACGAAGGCATGCCCATTCACGCATGTCTTTCGGAATGCCACTCGACCCGCGGGGAGGACATGCAGACTCCACACAGAAGGCACTCCCCTCACACTAGCTGAGAATCGAACGGGAGAACCTCTTGCTGTGAGGCAACAACGCTACCGCTGCACCACCGCGGAATTTGTGAATGCTGGTTACAAATGGTATTGGGAGGCTGCAACCTCTTGTCTTGGAATGTTTGTTGGAGTACACTGATGAAGTTGTCATACGTAGGGGGCTTTTATGTTGATTTGTAATTATTAAAGAAGATAAGATTTGTGAAGTAGGACAGTACAAAAGAGAGGAAAGTGTAAAAAGTGAAGTAGTTTACTGAGCAGTAGGTGCACAAATGAATTAAATGGCAAGGCAGTTCCATCTTCATTAACACAACTAGGGAATTACAGTTGAAGTCGGGCTTTGATTTTTTTTTTTACATTTTCTGGTCTGGCTTCCCTTTTACAGCAGTCGAGTTACTACTTGAGTAGTAGGAGCAATAATGAAATTGCTGAAACTACCCTCACTGTAACTGGAAACAGTTTAAAAGCAGTATCATGACGAAGTAATCTACCGTGGTTTCCAAAACAGTAGAGGGTTGTATCATAGTGATTCACTTGCACCAGAATGGCAAGTAAAGCAGAAGGCTATCACAGTGAATCAGTAGCACCAGTTAAAATAGAGCCCAGTAATAGCAGTAGCACAGTTTGTAAGTACTATATGACTGCAAGCAAACCGGGTTGGGTGCCGTAACAGGAAAGAGTTGCAATTACAAGGCAACTGGCAATATCAGGTGGCGATACAAAATCAGTAACTGAAGTAGCAACAACTGTCAGAATTCTGGAATCAACATTTACCAAATTGGCTTGAATGCCACAACAGCAAGCAAGTATTAGAAGTGGGACATTTTACATTTTAGAGAAATAACTAGCAGTTTGGCTTAGGCGCCAAAACAGGAGTCAAAAGAAGTGAGATGGGGGAGTGTACAGTATGCCTACAATAAGAGCAGAACTGTACATTAGATATGTAAAGCTACTATGTGCCTCAGCAACAGCTGTCTCTAACTCTGCACAGCCTTGTGCAAGTGTCTGCAGCTCTGCTTAGTTGAATGCTGTTATGCACTACAAGTGACTGATTAGCAAAGTGATACAGGTGGTACCTCGCAATTTGACCATGCTTTTGGCCACCCTGGCATCTTGCAGTTCGTCCTCCATATCGCAATTTGACCTGGAAAGGAGGCTGAAAAGCTGTTTGTTTCCTGTTGTTGTTGTGTTGTAGTTGTTTCTTTTAAATGTTGCAAAGAAGTGAAGAAAGTGGGCCAAGGAAGAGTGAAAAGAGTGGTAATTGGCAGGAAAAATAAGTGGCTGAGCATTGAGAAGAAGAAAGAAATCCTAGATAAAATTGAGAGAGGAGGTAAAATAGGATGAGTAGCAGAACAGTATGGCGTGCCTAGGTCTACCATCTCAAAGTTTTGGAAAAATAGAGACAGCATCATGGGTGCTAAGGTGTCAAAAGGAGCAACAAACGTTTTGGACAAACACAGAAAAACAATTCATGAAGATCTGGAGAAGATGCTTCTTGTTTGGCTCTGGCAGAGGCAGATGAACTGAGATCCAATAGCTCAGACCGTGATCTGTGAGAAAGCTAAGCTCATCTTTGAAGACCATACAAAAAAAAAAAATCCAGGAAGTAGCCCTCAGTAAACAGAAGAATTTCAAGCAAGTAGGGGATGGTTCCACAGATTTAAAAAAAGGTGGCATCCACAGTGTTCTATGACAAGGAGAGGCAGCTAGTGCTGACAAAGAAGGTGCACAGAACTTTGTCAAGGAATTTGAAGAATTGATTGAGAGAAGGTGGTCTGCCAGAGCAGATTTTTATTTGCGATGAAATTGAGCTTTTCTGGAAGCGATTGCCAAGTAGGACTTGCATAACCCAAGAAAAAGCTAGGATTCCAGGTCACAAGCCCCATGAAAGATAGGCTCGCAGTCCTCCTGGCAGCAAATGCCAGTGGAGACTTCAGGCTGAAGTCTCTGCCAGTGTATCACTCAGAAAACCCCAGATGCTTTTGAAAAAAGATTATAAAATCGAAACTAACCTGTAATGTAGAAATCAAACACCAAAACTTGGGTAGACCAGTCAGTTTTCAAGGACTGGATTTTCAAGGAGTTTGCTCCAAGTGTCAAGAAGTACCTGACGGAAAATAATTTGCCAATGAATGCTCTTCTGCTTCTGGACAGCATCTGTCCCCACCCACCAGAGTTGGAGGAAATTTTTCAGATGAATCTTGATGAAATGTCTAGTTCCTGCCTCCCAACACAACTTCTCGCATTCAACCTTTGGATCAACAAGTTAATGCGTGCTTCAAGAAGCTCTACACAAAAGTACTCTTTTCAAGACTCTTCGATGTGACCCATTATTCATATAAAACACTGAAGGAATTCTGGAAGCCTGAGTTCAACATTCTTCATGCCATGTCATTCATCAAAAGTGTCTGGGATGGAGTGTTGCAGAAAGCCCTTCGTGCGCAGTCTGGTGGAAAATGGTTCAATCCTTTTCCCAGGGCAATATTGTGGCTGAAGCAGCTGAATTGCTAAAAGACCTCATTTCCATAGCAGAACACCTGGGCGTAAGGGAAATGGATGAAATGGATGTGGAGGAACTGCTAAAAGACCATGATGACAAGCTCACGGTGGAGGAAACGGCACTTTGCAGTGAGCAGTTCAAAGAAAAAGAAAGGGAAATTTCTTCTAAAGATGACGGCAGGAAAAAAGGACCTATGCCAACAGCTTGCATTAAAGAACTTTTATCCAACTGGGAGAAAGTGCAGGCTACAGTTTTGGAGTGACACCCCAACACAGGTGATGTCTGCAGGATGACAGACTTATTTAACAACACAATCATGCACTGCTTCAAAAGCATCCTGAAAAAGAGGGAGAAACAAGTCACCCTTGACGAATTTTTTTCACCTACACCTGCCAAAAAACAGAGGTTAAAGGCAGGACACGGTGAAGAAGACTCCCCTTCCAACAACTAAAGACTACGTGGATTCTGTAAATAGTGTAACTATGGTGACTCATGTTCAGTTTTTGGCATGAAGACTGGTGGGGCTGGGTGGAGAGAATAGGCACAAGTGTATGATGATAAATCACCTGTTCTGGAGGGGAGGGAGATGAGATGGCCAGATTCATTGGTGACACTTGCTGGAAAGCAAAATATCGCCTATGGAACAGGTCAGTTCTGGCTTATGCTGTTAAGCAACACATGCCCCACTGAATTAGTGATGATGTGGGTATCAGTACCCATATTATTTCCTGTAAGGCAGTTATTGCACATCAGCTGGCGTTCTGTGGCAGGGATCTTTTTGGGATTAGTACACTGTCCTGCTCTAAAATGCCAGATGCTCACCTTCAGCTGAATGGGGAATGGGCCAATCAGGTGCCTGAACAGGAATTAGTGAGGCAGGTGTCTCTTGCCTAGTTCAGGATATGTGGCTCTAACCCACTGGGAGAATGAATGAGCCAAGAAGGGGATCCACTGAGCAAAGTCCTGGAGAGGGATTAAAAAAAAGGACTCGCTGTATTATGTGTTATTTCTTTTGGGGTGTAGATAGGAAAATGTTGCAAGATGTTTTAAGATGTAATTTATTTTGCATTAAAGTGAACTAAATAAATCATTAATCATAATTGGAGGCAACAGATATTCATTTCATAACTGCTATTGCACAATGATGTAATAAGCATGCATTTTAGCTAGACAGGAAACATGTTAGCCTGCATTCTTAGATGGATTTAACATCAAACAAATTTGTATGTGACATGTGAGCCATAGTTTTAGTACAGTAGTCCTGCATTCCTCCTCTTTCCCTCCTCCACATCCTGCCCTCCATTTAGGAGATGTTCTACACTTTAAATCATGGTGAGCTACATTTTTTAATATATTTTTTAGTGTATTTTTAAAATTTGTTTGGGCCGGGAATGAATTAAACCATTTTCCATACATTTGTATGGGAAATGGCATCTCACATTTCGACCGTTACACAATTCAGCCATCATTCCAGAACAGATTATGGTTGAATTGTGAGGTACTACTTGTAGTGTGAAAGGTAACACACAAGAGTGTGTGTGTGTGTGTGTGTGTGTGTGTGTGTGTGTGTGTGTGTGTGTGTGTGTGTGTGTGTAC
The DNA here is from genome assembly GCF_019279795.1 of Protopterus annectens. Classification (NCBI taxonomy): domain Eukaryota; kingdom Metazoa; phylum Chordata; order Ceratodontiformes; family Protopteridae; genus Protopterus; species Protopterus annectens. The sequence goes on from NC_056737.1 coordinate 1,129,566,328, forward strand.
ATATGCACATATAGTCTGATTGTCCCATTAAGGACTTGAAAAGTAAAACATAGTGGGTGTTCAGAAACCAAGTAGCTGAAACATTGTATGTCTTAAGGGGTCACTTTCATATTTCCCATGAGCCTTCATTACAGAAAGTTTAAGGTATTACACAGTTCAGACTCTAGCTTGGCTTGTTTTTTCTTGCATTTTTTACTGAATGGTTTGTCTGTGATTTTTTTTATCCTTTGTTTTTATATAGGAGGTGCAGACATATGGCTGTAGCGAATATAGTTCTCAACAGTATGCAGTGATGCTTAGGACTGTGCAGCATTTCCCAGGTGTAGTGAGATCAGGTTTTAATGTGAAGTCAGAGTAGATATCCTAAGGTGTGTTTGTGTACTCAGCCCAGTCTGGCAGATCTTAGACATCTACAGACACATTTAGTTTTAAATAAAGAAAGCCAATTGAGGATGACACTGCCCTGCAGCCAGTAGTAAAATTTGCCCTGAACAGTAGCAGTGTGCCTTTTCTCACCTGGCAGTTATGTGTTAAATCAGTTCTAAATGCAAAAAAAGTGTACCACAGCACAAAACACAATAAAGTACTTTTGACACTGGTTCTAGCATGCTCTTAATTTAAGTAAAAAAAACAAAACAAATCACGACAGTTGTTGCAGAGGTTAAGGTTGTGAGATAGAGTTCCTATGGTACAGGGTTTGATTGCCTCAGTTCTTGTTTAATGTCACACAGTAAGCAAACCAGTCACTTAACCAGGCATTGCTACTGGTCACACGTGAAAGAAAACAAAAGCTGGATAAACGCCTGGTATACACCTCAAGCGAAAAAAATGAAAAGACTAATGGTTAGACCACAGCTGAAGATAAAGAAGGAATGATCCACGTCGGGAAATAAATCACTTTCAGCTTCACAGTAGTGCCCTTTATAAAACCAAAAGTTGTAACTGAGATGTAGTAGTCAAGGTAGGAAACAGTTCACTTGCAGTTTCACACCACTTTATTAAACAAGAGTAAGCGCTTTCACGATCTAAGTCAGCTGATCGCTTCTTCAGACTCATATAAACAGTTAAAACATTGGTATTTAAAATATGGTTCAACCAATGAAAACACATATAGAACTATGACGTAGACTAATTAAAATTGCATACATCAGTACATTAATTTGCCTTATATTCTGCATAAGATGAAATAAAATATACATATAACAGACACATTTTATGTAATAATCCATATTACTTAATGTTTTAGTGGTCTGGATTTTAAAAAAGGTTTCAAGGAAACAGCATTGCTCAATCCAGACCACCTATCTGCCTGAAGTAATAAAATCCATCTTTGTTCTGCTTCCTCTACCTTATTCCTTATATCTCCTCCCCTCTTACTTTTATTTATTATTTCTAAAACCATGAAATTAAAAATGTTTCCTATCTTCTTCTTCCACATGTTTTGCTAAAGCACTTGTGTCTTTTTTATTTCTTATATATCTAAGGTGTTCAAGGATACATTCCTTTAGACACCTATTGGTTTTGCCTATATAAAAGGCATGACAGACAGTGCAGAAGCTGAAATAAACCAAATTTTGTGTTCTGCAGTCAGCATAAAAATCTATATCAATTATAAATCCTAGTATAGGATGTTTATATGTAGATTTATTATATAGTCACATGCTGTACAATTTCTGCAAGGAAAAGTCCCCTGCCTATCAGATAGGATCATTCTTTCATTGTTTCTGGATTTATAACAGAGTTGCCTTTTTAAGGACCTCTTATTTCTAAAAGAAAAGCTGGATCTATCTTCTAACAATTCTCTCAAGTCAGGATCCGACAATAAAACATTCCAATTCTTCTCAAAAATATTACAGAACCTTCTGATGTCACTTGAATAAGTTGTAGGGAATCTAACTTTAAATCATGACCTTCCTTGCTTTTAAGATCTTCTATAGTATTTGAGAAGAGCGGTTTACATCTCCCATCCCTATTTTCAATGGTATATTTAGAGCTTTCATTTATGTCTTTCTTGCTATAACCTCTGTTTAAGAAGTCTTTCTCTAATATAGTCATTGTCTTCACAAAGCCTTCATCTGTATTATGTAAGCGGCTTATTCTCATATATTGTCCTTTCACTACATTTTTGTGTACAAATGTTGGATGCATACTAGTCTTATGTAAGATACTATTTCTCCATGTAGATTTTCTATACATCCCTGTTGTAAGTTCATCTAACGCTGTCTTCTTAACCAAAACATCTAGGAACTCAATAGAGTCCCTGGAATGTTGACTAGTGAATCTTAAAAATTCAGTGGTGCTGTGTAAGTACTCCACCATCTCTTGATAACAGGAAGACGTCATCTACAAAACGTATATACCATACAATTTTGCCAGCATATTTATTGCTAGCAACTTAATACATGATCTTTTTCCCATGCAGCCAATGCTAAGTTGGCGTAGCTGTTAGCACAAGCCGTGCCCATTGCTACACCAACTTTCTGTAGGTAAAACTTGTCATTGAATATAAAGACATTATTTTCTAGGACAATATCAAGCAACTCGCATATCAAATTAATCTTAGTGCTTTGAAAAACTTGTTTCAAGGTCAGAATATCACGTATTTTCTCAATACCCCATTTATTCGGTATCACTGTGAACAGTGAAGTGACATCCATTGTCACAAACATATAATTTCTATTAATATTCCTGATCTTATTTTATAACAGTCGCAGAAATGCCTTTGTATCCCTTAGTATAGTCTCACATGATTTTAGGACTATTTGTAAATTTTGTTCAATATAAATTGAGATGGCTTCTGTGGCCCATCCTTTACTGGATACAATAGGTCTCATATGGGGCTGTGTGATGTCTTTGTGAATTTTAGGTAGACCATAAATAATGGGTATAGTTGGATGTTCTATCTGAAAGTAATCAAACAATTCCTCTGATACATAATTAGTAATCAATAAGTCAAAAATATATGCAGATATCCTATCAATTATACCTTGTACTTGTCTCTCATTTAGTTCAACGTAAGTATCTGTATCATTCAAAAGTTCCATCATTTTCTTGTAATAAAAAACCTTATCCATTACTACTACCCTGCCCCCCTTGTCAGCGGGCCTAATTTCAATGCTGTGAGAATCCTTTAGTTCTGACAGTGCTTCAGTTTCTGATTTACTCAAGTTATAAAATCTAGGTGGAAGATTTTTAGCATGCATCTCTCTAATTTCATGCTCACACACATTAGTGAAAGTTTCAATTGTGGGATGTATCTTGGGTACAAAGGCACTAGGTTGTTTAAACATATTATCAAATACATTTCTTTTAAACATGGTTTTAAGTGTTAGGTTACGAGAAAATAACTTCAGCTTTTTTAATAAATCAGTTAATACTGTTTTCTGTGCTGGGATAAAGTTCAGGCCTCTATTTAACAACGAGGCTTGTGCATCAGTTAAAGAAAAGCTAGATATATTAATTACCAAGTTTTTTGTTGGTTCTTGCTCCTGGTGTTCATATATGCAGGAGTCACTCATTCTCTCTGCTGTAATCACACTCTCCCTCTTTGATTCCTGCTGCTCGACCTGTCCCTTATTGGCAGCGCCTTCTTTAACACAAATGGAAGGATTGAGGTTTTGTGTAGCTCCCTTTTGCTCCAAAAAAGCTACTGAATCAGAATTAACACTGGAATCCATCTTTCTGTTAGTGCAAGCCATTTGGAAAGTTTCTTTTGCCATTCCACCATTTTCAAAGAATAGCATGGTTGTTTGGACAAGAAAGGGCTATAAAGATCTGACTGGTCTGTCTTTTATTGATTTGAAGGTACCTTTTGAATCAAAGGAAATGGAGGGAATGCATACATTAATGAGGAGCTCCACAGAAAGAAGAACTTGGCTACCTTTCAAACTGCCTTGTTTGGATAGTGGGAGGAAAATATTTTGACTTGAGTACCATGGTGTGTAGCAAAAAGGTGCACTTCTAGAACAGCCCATACTTATAAAATGTCTTTTAACATCTGTGGATCAAGCACCTATTCATAGCCCTAAATTATCTTTTAGCTTAAATCATCTTGCTAAATAATTCTGTAAATCTGAATTAATAATTGCTGAGGTGTGAAACTGCAAGTGAACCGTTTTCTACCTTGACTACTACATCTCAGTTACAACTTTTGGTTTTATAAAGGGCACTACTGTGAAGCTGCAAGTGATTTATTTCCTGACGTGGATTATTCCATTTTTATCTTCAGCTGTGGTCTAACCATTGGTGTTGCTACTGGTCACTTCTGAAAAGACATTATGTATCCAGTGGGCCTACTTGGTTATCAAATGAGTGTTAACAGCTACTTCCTAGTAGTAGTGTGGTTATGTTTTGAGGTAAAGTCTGAGTAGGTGTCCTCTGGCACTATATTGTGCATTATGTCTACAAGCTACTAACTCTGTAAAGCACCACAGTGGTGTAACAGAATAAAATGACTGCAATAAAGGACAATAGGTTGTTAGCTTTGAAGGTTCATGTCATACAATTTGAGCTTTGAAGGTTCATGTCATACAATTTGATGCTGAAGAGGTCGTTCTACAGGAACTGATAGGACTGATGCCCCAGGTGTCAGTAGTGCTTGCCATGTAAAACTTCCGCAGTGTGCCAGCCGTGTTCCCCTTATCACTGTGCAGTGTTCCTTCATGCCTGTTTTCATTCTATTTACACTGAGAAAACTTTCTGATCCTGGAGGAAAATGGTACCAGGCTGTTTTTATATCGGATAGTCAGTTTAATTTCTGTTTTTTCTTTTGTGGAAATGTTTCATCTTTTGATGAAAGTAAACTTTTTTTATTGATTAGGTGGTATAGCAATTGTTTTTTTTTTTTTGTCAAAGAGATGTCCTCCCATTCTTTTTGTTTTTCCTTCTTTTCTCTCCATTTTACTACATTTGAGCTTGTGCTCATCAGCAGTTATACTGCAAGTTCTATTTACCACTCAGAGTTCTTGTGAGCAGGACCGATACTGCTGACCGACAGGCACAGTATGCAGTCTGCGTAGGACTTTTAACACAAACTAGAAAATTGCCATATGCCATGAATAGTCATTGAAAATGGTCTTCAGTTTCCTTTGACTCTGCTCCTGACTTCTGTACTTGGCTTTGTGATGCCCCTTCTATTAATTTTCTCAGTCATTTTACTTTTTTCTCAGATGGTCCATATTTTTCTACACAATTCAAGGAAAATAAACATAAGCCTGTAGAGTAAAGCCCAGAGTAAGTAATTTTATTTAATTTAACTTTAAAAGCTTTTGATTATAGTTATGTGGGTGAAATTAGACCTTTCTCCTGTCAGGAAAAGTGCTTTTCAACAATCAGCATATTTTCTTCCATGTGTTCTACTACACAAATGCTGTCAAAGCATTCTGCAGAGTCTGAATTTAAGTTGTCATTTATTTTGGTTGAATCCACAGCAACTAAGCTGAGGCTTTGGCTGGTCTTTTGGACAAGTCTCGCTCCCACTACAGTGATTTTTGCAGTATTTGTCTCTTGCAGCCACACACTTTGTCTGTCTAGTTTCAGAATTCCAGGTGTCTGCTCCCCTTCTACTATTTAAGCTTCAGTGTTCATCATTTCCAGTACTGCAATTGTCCTTGGGCTATACAAGTTGTTTTCCACCAAGGGAACAACAACTGGCCAGCTTTGAAAAACTCTGCCTCCCCTGTCATGTCTTCACTCTGACTACTGATTAGCTAATCCCAAGGAAGAAATCAGTAGTTAGAGTGAAGCTCTCTTCAGTATTGTTTTGCCCTCTCTGGCTTCACAGGAACAACAGTTGGCTAAGAGTTTTTTCCTGGCAAATAAGTCTCCTGCTAGGGAACCCCTCCACTCAGAAATTATTGTCCTTTAAAAAAAATATATAATTTTTATCTGTTTGATTAAAAGTGGCATTTAAAAAGCATTTTTCACTAAATTTGACATTTCATTTTTTTTTTAGCTTTTAGTGTTTATTAAGGTATTGGGGCAACTTTTGTGAAAAATTGGGTAGTGAATGTGTAAATTTTGAATTTTGTGAGACAGTAGGAATGGGCTGGAGCCTGTGTTATCAGTGTAATGCGTATGCTTACTTCGTGACAAGCTACCTGCCATTTTGATTCTGTGTGTGTGTGGGTGTGGGTGTGTGTTTGTGGATGTGTGGGTGTGTGGATGTGTGTGCTCGCGCTTGAACTGTACTGACAGGAGAATTCTGTTATACTTCTTTTAATTGTGTAACCCATGGGACTGGAGAAAGTGTTGTGTAAATGTGCTGCTTGTGAATACGCAGTGGTCTCTTGATTTTCAGATGACTCGCTACAGCATTTGGTGCTTCTTTGGTTACATCATGGATACTCACTCTGGTTCAGCTTGCTTTTCTGCCACAGTACCTAGAAAGAAAAAAAAAAATTATCAAGGAAGTCCTTGCTGTTATTGCGGACTCTGGCTATGCCTCAGCCAGTGGTGGGTGTACCTGAAGTGGCCACTGGTTGCTCCTCAGATCACTGCCTTACTTCTCCATCTTCTTCTGTTGGAGTTCTTTCGGACAGCATGAACTGCTGGTCAGCCGCATCCTCTTTGGCTGTTCCAGCCTCTGAAGATGGGCATAGGCAAACCGTCTTCTCTGGGTCTGGGAGATACTACAGGTGATTCTTTTTCGGGTGGCTAGGACAGGAGACCCTTAGACCGGGCAGATGTCCTTCCTTTTGTGTTGGTCCTGTTTTGCTGGACTCCTAGTAAGAGAAAGAAATGGAAAGTTAAATTGTTCTTCTGATGAAGTTAGTACTAAAAAAGATGAGTTCCTTGCCGTGGCTAGACAGACATTACAGGCAGTAAATCCTGGTACAGGTACACAGAAACCTTTACAGAGGGGCATTCCTGTAAAATTATTCATGAGGAAACTGGGTCTGATTTAAATTTTGACAAACAGGGCTTCTTCTGATGGCTTAAAAGGCCAACTCTGTGATAGTGAGGAACATTTTAATTCTTATCCTCCTGGTGAAGAATTTTGTTTTAATCAGACTTTTTTTGCCAAGATGAATGAGGTATTATTATGGGAACAAATTAACTGAGAAGATATGATACATTACAAATGGATAGACCTCATTCTTCTCCCATCTCGCCTCATTCCTCTCCCACCGAGGGAATTGTAATCTCCTCTTCTAATAAATCCCCAGAGCACCCCACTGAGGCGGTACCTAAGAAGAGGATGTTTAAGAGGAAACATTTTATAGTCCCCCGGAGTAGTCCATCACTGAAGACACAGATTTCAATGAAGGCAAATTGGTCAATACGATCACCTCCTGAAGATGTCTCCTTTGGAAACACCCAAGAAACCCTTAAGTAGAGAGGTGGTTGGACGTCCAGCAAGCCTACATCTGACAAATCTGTTCTTCTGGATGCTTGGTACTGGACCTTCTACCTCCTGGGTGAGTCCGCCCGCTGATGAGCTCATTGATTTGATCTCATGGCGGATGTGGAAGGACCCTGACACCATAAAGCCTATTCCTGAAAGTCCAGATAAGATAATAGCACCACCTGTGGATAGACAGTTTTGGGGAATGGAGTTCCTGTCAATGCCATGGTCATTGCGGCGGCCATCAAAAGGGAACTAGCTGAGGAAGATTCCACTGTCCACCCCCCCCAACAGGGAGTCACGAGTGATGGACAGATTTGGGAAGTGGTATGTATGCTTCAGCAACTTTTGCCTTGAGGTCTCTGAACTGTTTGGCACACTTTACTAGGCTACAGAGAGATTTGTTCAAGGAGTTATCAAATATCCTCTTGGGTGCTGTTCCTGATGTTCAGGCATCTGTTACTTCCCAGCTGATGATCCTACAGTCCATATGTAGTTCATCCATGATGTTAATCTCGCATGTAGTGGAAGAGGAACCTCAGGGGCAGTGGGTTCAGGCATTTACATAAGGAGACGCACCTGGATGCATCTCTTTGAGTTTGTGGAGCCTTTCAAGTCTTTTGTTAATGCTTCTTTTGACGGAACATCTTTATTTGGTCCCAGAGTAAAAGATGCTCTGTCCAGATGTGAAAAGGATGGAAAGACACTGTCTGCCATGGGCTTGAGTTTTTCAACTCCTCAATGAATCTTTTCCAGGAATCAAAGAGGTGGTCAAAAAATGTGGTTCAAGAAGTGTAGGCGTCCTTTTCAAGACACATGTGGAGGATGTTCCCCCAGAGGCAGAAGAGGGAACTGTAATGGACGAAGATGCCCCCATGGCAGAGGTGGTCCGCAGAACTAGGGATCCAGAGAATAGTTCTTTGGCAAACCCTACCAGTGCTCCTGAAAGGAGGCTTGATTGTCCACTTCTGGAGACAGTCGGGGGATGATTATCTCTGCACCAGAGAGCCTGTCTTGATATAGCAAAAGATACTTTGGTGCAGAAGATTATTTCCAGAGATTTACAATACCCTTTTCCTTTTTCTCCCCATATCTCGAGAAAAATTGCTGATGTTCCATCCAGTCAGAGGAAACCATTGTATTCAAATACAAAAACTGCTGGTCCCCTAAGTAGGCCAACTTGCATTTAAATGTCCTAGAGATGAGAGCAGTGCTGTTAGCACTGCAGGCATTTCAGAATGCTCTCCCTTTGGGGACAGTTGCAGTACAGTCTGACAACATATCGGTTGTCTGGCACATCTAACAGGGAGGAACCACACTCAGAGTGTGGCACTAGGTGATCTTTTCCAGCAGCTTTCATTTAGCAAAGCATGTGCCAGGGAAGTCCAGTATGATAGCAGACAAAATTGAGCAGGTGCATTCTCCTACCTCATGAAAGGTCCCTCAACAAAAAGATTGTGAACACAGTCTCCAGACAGTGGGGCCAGCCTTGCTGTGATCTGTTCACATCCCCCCTGAACAACAAATGCAGCAGCTACTTTGTGCCCTTATCCCCCCCACAGGGGGAATCTCCGAGGGACGCTTTACTTACTGATTGCCCCACCCCGGGACTCCTTTATGCATATCCTCCTACTCCATTAATTCCCAAATTTCTTCAGAAAACTGCAAGGTTGAAGAACAAGGTCATTCTCATTGCCCATTGTTGGCCTCAACAAATTTGGTTTCCCTTCCTTTGGCCTCACTTGATTCAACCACCTTGGTTTCTGGATCCAACTCCAGACCTTCATCCAACAAGCATGATGCATCTAGACATAGTGAATCTCAGGCTGACTGCCTGGTTTCTCCAGTTCCATTAGTAGCTAGACAACCTATGCTGTCTTCTCCGGTCCGTCCTATTCTTTTGTCCTCCCATAAACCTTCCACCAGTAAACTATACTCCAGCAAACAGAAGAGATTTATTTTTTGTGCTCAAAAACATAATATTGAACCTTTCTCAGCTCCCATTCATAATGTCATGGAATTTCTAGTGCGTCTTTTTGAAGCGGGCACTAGTTGTTCTACTGTTAAAGTACAGTTTGCAGCAATTTCCAATTTTCATGCTGGAATAGATGGTTCTTCTGTGGAGTCCCATAAGTTGAGCAAAGCCTTTTTGAAAGGCACTCTAGTCTTAAGGCCACCTTTTAAAGATCCTACCCCCACCCCTTGGCACCTAAACCTTGTGCTGTAGTCTCTTGCACAATCTCCTTTTGAACCCCTCAGCTACATGTGAATTCGTATATCTTTCATGGAAGGGAGTTTTCTTAGTAGCCACTACCTTGGCCAGAAGAATTTTTAAGATCCAAGGATTATGCTCGAAACCTCCATACTTGATTTTTCATGAAGATAGTGTTACCTTACGTAGCAACCCATCATTTCTTCCAAAGGTGGTACGAGAATCCAATCTAAATAAATCGATTCATTTACAAACATTCTTTCCCAGATTTTGTAACAAAGGAGAATACATATTACATTTATTGGATGTTCATAGATAGTTACGTTTTTACTTACATAGGACAAAAAACATCAGAAATTCTGATCAGTTGTTTCATATGCAGAACCAACATTTGGTAAACCAGTTACCAAAGTTACTCTATCTAGGTGGGTAACAGATTGCATTTCCCTTGTGTATAACAAATTGGGCATTGCTCTGATAAAACCTGTTTAAGCCCACTCAGCCGGATCCATGGCCACTTTCTCAGTGTTTCATTCCAGTGTGCCCATGGATGACATTTGTGCAGCAGATACTTGGGCTACTCCCTATACCTCATTACAAATTAAATCTGGTCTCCAGAAAAAGGGCATCTTTTGATTTTGTGGTGCACAGGAATATCCTTCCTTGAGTCTGCCCTGGAAATTCGGTAGCTGTGGACTCTGTCCCATCAGTTGAGGATAGAATGAAAATTGACAACATCATACAAAGAAGTTACATAATGTTCCTTCTGTGTTGTCCATTTTCATTGTTCATCTCCCCTCCCACTAACCCCCATCCTTAAGGCTTATGGAAGAAAAGTGGATCTATAAGTCCTTATTTTTATATAAGCTCCAGCTATAGCTTCTCCATAATAATTTCCACCTTTTACTTTCTACTTGCAGCTTTTACTCTCTTCTGATATTCTCTCCTTACATACCATTTCAGCCCATCAGTATTGTACTAGTTCTATCCCAATCCATATCCTCCCTCATAAAACTCCTCCCCACTCCTGTCTCACTGCACCAAGATTAAAACCCAAACCTCTTATCGCGTCACTCACAAGAGCCCAAAGCCACATCCACACACGCTTCAGTCACATATTTTCTCCCCATACTAATTAACATCTTCCTCTCCAAAATGCCAATCCTTAAAAGCAAACCGTTAAACTTACTAACCCTACACACAGCCATTAACATACTGCTATTACTTTTACATTAACTTACATCTTACCAAAATCAACTACAAAACTTCAGTCACCCTCCCTTGCAAACTAGTTCACAACTCTACCAAGGCACAACCCATAATTATAACATAGTTCCCAACCTCTTCAACATCACACATACAGCTTACTTTGCAAGCAAATTTACCCCACTCATAGACAAATCATGAACCTTTGTAAAATACACCAAACTATACCAAATGCACCAAACTTCTCTTGCATATTAATTTGCAATTAAAAATCTCTGGAGAAATTCACCCAAACCCATGTCCTAATCCAACACTAAATAACCCCACCAATACCACCTCAAAAAACCTAAAAATGTTACTAACCCAGCATAATAACTCCAACCTTCTCCTGCTCAACATGAATGTTAGAAGTATAGGGAATAAAGTGCATGAACTGCATGCATTACTCTCTCTCTCTATTCTCCTGACATTGTAATATTAACTGAAACATGGCTAAAACCTGAAAACAGTAACAAATGAAGTCTTGGCCCCTGGGTAGAATATTTTACGTAAAGACAAAAAAATCAAAAGGGGTGGGGGCATTGCAGTTCTGTTCAAAAATCACCTATCATTTGAGAACTTAATATTAACCATCCCTGACTTTGACAAAGCAGACCTAATCTTCACCAGATTAAAAATCAACCCCAAGAAACACATAAACGTTATTGGTGGATACATCCCAGCTGGGAACAATACATCCACACTAGAGAATATACTACAATGGACCTCCAGTGTCCTCCCATAAGAAACAATCCTGGTGGGAGACTTTAACATTGACTGGCTTTACCTGCTCTTCCCAAACTCCAACAACTCGTATCAACCTACATGAGATTACCCAGATGACCACAACTCATACAAGGACTGACAAGACTTCCAAACATCAGTCTATCCTTGACTGGATTATGACTAACATACCTTACCCATTCCTCATGGTCTGGTTGCCTACCAGATCACCTTAGTGACCATCCACCAGCCTTTCTTGTAAGACACCATGTCCATCTCAAGAACCAGACCAACTCCCATTTTTAATAAGGAATAAAACAAGATTCAACCCAGATAGCTTCATATCCTTTCTAAAAAGCTGCAGCTGGGAATCAGTCAGACACATGGCCCTAGAAGATGCTGTCAAATTCTTTAACACCACCTTTCTAGATATACTAAACTGTCATGCAATCCCCTTAAGTATTAGAGTCAAAGCTAATTTTGCACCGTCGTAAAGTAAAGAATGCAGATCTCTGCTCAAAGCAAGAGATGAAGCTTGGGAATTGTTTCTTAAAAACAGATCCCAACCCTAAAAACAAACCTTCCTAGAACTTGGAAACAAAGCAAAGAAATTAGTTAAACTTGGCAAAATCAACTACTACCATTAATATTCAACAAACGTACCAAAATAACCCACAGAAATTCTGGACTGCTGTAAATAGCATACACCCAGGTAAATCTAGCACACCATCTCCAACATCAACCAGTAGCTCTGACAATATAGCAGCCCAATTCAGTAAATACTTCACAGAAACCATTCTTGCTTTTTCTAATTCTCAGAACTCACCACCACCACTACAAATCCATCTATAGCACAGAATAACCCCAACCCCTTTTCATTACACCCAGTTCCTGTAAACACAATAAAAAGATTGCTAAAAAACTAAAAACAACCACACTAGCTGCAGATAGACTTCCAGCTGACTACGTACAAATTGCAGCAGATGCATTAGCATACCCTGTAGCCATACTCATAAACAGATCAATATCCCTGATGATTGGAAAATCGCCCACATCCTACCTTTACATAAAGGTGACAATTCTGCAGAATAGCGATTAGGAGATAATTGGTCAGGTCCATCTCCCTTGTACAAAGTCCTAGAGAGATGCATTCACAAACAACTGATGGATTACCTGAACACACACAAACTTATGTCAAGAAGCCAACACGGCTTTTGTCCTTGTCATAGCACCACCACAGCCCTAATGAAATTTACTAATACTGTAACTCAGCATAGGAACAAAGGACAATTTGTATCTGCCATCTTTCTTTACCTTTCTAAGGCCTTTGAGATGATAAATCGCAATAAACCTATCACTGTTCTCTTGGACCTAAAACTTGGTCAGTCCTCTATTACCTGGTTTAAAAACTACTTATCAGGTTGGCACCAGGCCGTGCAATGGCAACATGAGCTCTCCCTTCTTCCAGTTACCTTAGCAGTTCCCCAAGGATCGATACTAGCATCTGTACTGTTTTCACCAACAACCTCCAAACCTCAACTCTACATGCTTCAGTGATCCAATATGCAGTCAACTCCACCTTAATATGTGCAGCACCTTCCTCACAAGACCTTAACTCTTGAACCCAGGATTCTTTTCTGTCAGTTGAGACATGGCTTACTAACCCCGTCTTATCCTTGACCCCAACAAGACCAAACTTCTGTCCAACCTTACACGATCAACCATGTCAACCCCTCATTCAATGTCTTATCCAAAAATAAAACTGTAATCGCTCCAGTAACCCACACTAAATTTCTAGGTGTAGAAATTGATAATAGCTTGAAATTTTATATCCACCATATCTCAAACCATTAAAAAGGTGTACAAAAAACTAGGTCTTTTATCCAGAAACAATTTATTACGAGAAACACAAACGCTACCATCAACCTTAGCACCTTTTCTCACCTCTTCTTTACGCGTCACCAATCCTAACCAACCTCAGAAAAACAAATTTAACCAAACTAGAATCTTGCTATAACAAGATTGCCAAATATGCCACAGACTACTCCTACAGGGCACATCACTGCTCTCTTAAGCAACTGAACTGGTTTGAACTCTCTCATCTACTACTCTTTAATCAAATAACTTTTGCCCACAAAATTTTGCATCAACCAGAAAAAAAAACCTGCTCTCCAGAATCTTATACAACCACACTCCAATAGTCGATCTCTCTGTTCGAGTAATAAACTACTTCTGGACAAAACGAAAACGAACAGCTCAGCCAGGGAATCGCTCTTCTCGCATTGCATTTCTAAAATATGGAACACACTACCCACCCAGATATCCTCTAACTGCTCTCCTGGCTCTGTCCCTGCACTTGTCCTGGCTAGATATTTTATTCTCAAACCATTACAGATGTGTATTTCTGGGACTGCGTACTGTGTAACTCTTTTCCTAACTGTAGGGAATTTATGTACATGTCTGATTTACTACAAGGGCACTATTCAAGCTATGGTGAAATGTATTTATCAATGTAAAACTTAATCTGAACTACTGTTTTAATGTCTGTATAATGCAAACATACTTTATCTCTTCTGTTGTCAGTACTGTTCTTATGTTAAATTTGACTTTATCAATTTGAGCCTTTTGTTAAGTTTGTACTTTTGTTAGTTTTATACCTTTGTACATTTGTCTATTTTGAATTTCTGTTAATTTTGGAGCTTTTTCCCTGGGCCTCTGCTGAAAAAGGACTTGTGTCTAGTCAGACTTTCCTGGTAAACAAATGTAAAATTAATAAAATGAATAAATAAATATTAATGCAGCAAACAAGATCTGAGGTAATTGGAGTTGGTAAGGGAGAAGCTTGTGAGTTTTTGGTTGCCGTGAGCTTTAGCAACAGCCGAGTTGGATCTGAGGGATAGGATCCAAATCTATCAGTTTGAGGAAGAATGAAAATGGACAACACAGATGGAACATTATGGTGAGTACATAACTTCTTTTTAAGCAGCCTTTGCCACCACAGCAGGCAAGTATTTTGACTCTGCTGCAGGTGGGTGACTGTTGTGGCCAAAGTTGGTTCCTCAGACCACACCTCTTTTTTTTCATATCCTGAACACAGCCGCCATGGACTGGCAGTTAAGCACTTCCTATGTAGAGTCCTCTCAGAGGTCATGGGAGGGCCACTGTTGTTGATCTTAGTAGAATGGGCATGGAGTGAAACTCTCCTTAAGCAGAATGTTGTGCCCATCTCTTGAGAAGTTTTTGCTGGGAGTATTGGGTCTGCCTTTTCAGAACATCCTTTGAAAACATGACAGAGAACTAAATGTTTGTCTTCTCCTGTGCCAGTTACTCTGGACAGAAGTAAAGTATTGGGCTTGGCTCAGTCTTCTGCATCATCTTGGCCCTTCTTTTCAAGGCTGTTTCTGGTAGAAGAAAAAGGGATTCCTTTTTCCCTGGTGGGGTTCAAGAAATTGAACATGTATAGGGGAATGATGAGGGACAGATGCATTTTCTTTTTCTCAGGTTTCTTAATTCAGATTATTAGGAAAGTATGCTTTCTAATTCTCCCGTTGAGGGTTGTCTTTTGTTGAGACCGTTTCCAGGATGAATCAATGCTTTCAGGGGGAGAATACTGAGGTCTCTCACTCACTCACAAAATAATATGATTACATGTATACCTACACACGTACATACAAATATTTCAAGCATTGGCATTAATGCCTTTCCATCCTGCCAATATACTAAAACAGTTGTTCCCATAATAAGTGTCCAGGCTGTTCTTAAAGATATCTAAACAAATGTTTGCTTTTAACTTAGTTTTGTAGTCTGCTCCATGCATCAGCTACTCTCTGAGAACCATTTAGCACACTTCTCATTTGTGTAGAATAATTTGTTACAAATGGATTTTCCAGAACTTTCATCGGTTCCCTCAAGATTTGTTAGCATTGCGGGATGTTTTTTGTCACAGCTTACAATCTCCTTGACAGTCAGCTTGCTACCCCCCCCCCCAAAAAAAAAAAGACTGTATAAAGGCTGTTAGTCTTTCAAGTTTTTATACACCAATCCCAGACCTGACCCTGCAGTTTATAGCTTTAGTGAATACAGCTGATGCTAAGCTCCTTCTGTTAAGGATAGGAATGTTTTTGATACGTTTGGGGGGAAAAGTGTATGCTTCTGTACCTTTTAATTTTTAGAAGCTTAAACAGCCAGGCTCTTATGTTGAAGTTTATCCTGGCTAATTGAAAGCATTAGTAATGTTTTGGAGTCTGTTTCATCTTTTCAGGAAAAATGTGCATTGTATAATTTTTAGTTTCTTGTGTTTCTCATATCACTACTCATTGCTTAAAATGTGTGTATGACTACAGATACTAACAACAGGCTGCGGCTACTGGCCGTGCTTGTTCTCTGAACCTCCCAGATGATGATTAAAATTTGAATTCTTCCTTTGAAAGAGATTAAATTTTTGGACCTCTTGCTGCAGACGTTATCAAAAAGTGTGATGACGGGGGAAAGCTGATTCAAAAAATTTCTCAGAATTTTCAGCCCACCTTCTCCAGATTTTTTAAGGGATTCTTTTCTCCCTTGACTAACTTTGGCAAAAAAATTAGCAGTCTCAAAGAATGTTGGGAAGCAGATGTTTAAAAAAGCAATAGCAAAGAGGTTCTAGGAAGAAAAAAAGCCCCTCTCCCCAAACAGTGGTCAAAGAAGTCAGAATTCCTATATGAGACACCCCCGGCAGTACATTTCTCTCTGTGGCAAAAGGTAGTTTCAGACAAATGGGTCTTGAATGTGATCCACTTAGGCTCCAAATGGCAGTGGGGAGGAACTCTCTCCTTTTCAAGGGATTCCTCCTCATCCTGCAGAACAAACTCTTCTCTTTCCTCTTGTCTTACAGCATGTACTGTCTTGAGTGTAATAAAACGTTTTACTTCTCTGTTAGGGGAAGGATTTTATTTAATAATAATGGCATCCATAAGGCACTAGCTTTAGCTATACGGGTTATAGCCTGCCAAAGATATAACAGCTGGCCATTTTCCAAAGTTTCAGGGTACCTTCCAAGCACTTAAACGTTAGACAGCTTGAGCTTAGCTACAAATACAACAGCAAAAAAACAGCAAATACAATGAAGAACAAAGACCAGGATCCCAATTTATAAAATGTATTCCTCTCTGATGTCTCGCATACACTGCCTTCTTGAAGTACACAATTACGACACATCAAACACTTGCTTTATATACATTGCTAAATGAGCAATTAAACAATAAAGTCATCAATTAATATCATGAAATACTTAAAAGGCACTTCCATTAAAGCAGTACGTGCAAACTAAAATCAACATTCATACCCTTAGGAAACAAAATATCAAACTTTAATATATACACTGCTTCTTTATAAAGAAGTTTATTCTTGCTGATACCCTCTCCCAAAAAAAACAAAATCTATTTTTTCCAAAATAGTGGCTTGTAGACTACAAACAGAACTGCCATGTGCTTCTAAAAAATGTTGTGCCACTGAACTCTGTACCTTCTTATTTAATATATCATGAACATGTTCTAATAGTCTTACTTTAAAAGCCGTCTTGGACTCCCCCACGTAGAACTTATTACAAGGACATCTGAGGGCATAAATAATGCCCTCAATGTCACATCTATATTGTCTACAAACTTCAAATTTTCGACCATTTAAAAGTCCAAAATAAGGCACAATGAATTTACATGCCTTGCATTTGCCACATCCTACTGTGTCCCTCTAATTCTATGTGATTCATATAAGACCTCTTTAGGTCTACAAAACCTAGATTTCACCAAAAAACTCTTAATATTATGGCCCATTCTGTAAGAAGCAACAAGTTTCTAAGGCATCCATGAACTTCCAGTTTTAAATTAGATAACTGCCACTGTGTTTGTACTATCTCATGAAGCCTATTACTAAATCCACTATATGTGGTCACAAAATACAAATCACATTCAGATTCAGTATTGATGATGTCCTTCAAGGATGCATCTGCAGTCCTTACAAATGGGTTGTCCTGTTGTCAGGCAGCCCTTCGGTCGGCCGGATTCCAAAGTCTGGGTCTGGCCTCGGCTGGTGTCGCACTTCACCCGACGTCATAGCTGCAGTTCTTCGGGTATAAAGGCATCAGCCTACGCCATTTTCCTCAGTCTTTCTTGCCGCGTGGCGCCCGAAGCAGAAGCTGTTCGCAAGTGCCGGTCGGTCAGAACCAGAGATTACTACTACCGAAGACTTCTAAAAAGCTATGTTGGGGACTCTTTCTTGCCTCAGCCGATGTCAGAAAAAGTGAATAACTGTTTAACTTGTGGGAAACAAATACCTCATAAAGATTTCCACTCTTACTGCTTACCTTGCTTAGGCCCAGACCACGACGTAGCAGCTTGTCTAGCCTGTGCTTCTTTCAACCGACGGACGCTTAGATGTCGGTCGGAATTTGCTGAAGAGTTTTTCGGCTCCGCTTTTGCTTACATTATGCCATCGGATACTCCGACTACGCAAATTTCTAAAAAGCGCAAGGAAAAGGACCGACACTCGCGGTCCGCGGTTTCGGCCGAAACCGCGGTTAAGCCAACCGCGAGTGTCTTGGTTTCGGCTGAAACCGAGTCCACGGTTCTTCCTTCGGCCGAAAACTTACCTCTTACCGAGGCCTCATCTAGCTTGGCTGAATCTGCTACTGAAATCCCACCTGCTCTTGCAGGTTCACAGGATTTATCTGACACTATCCCTTTGGATATATCCACCCCTGCACGTGGAGCTGCTAGGCCTCCTGCATCCATGTCGATTAAGGTCTTTGCCAGGGCTAAAGCAGCAAAATCTACCAAAACTGTGCCTGCTAAGACCCCCTCTCACAGGCCTAACTCTAGTTCACAAATGCTTAGTCTAGCAGAGGATCTCATTTCTCTGATCCGGGGATCCCAACCACTTCCAGACAGGGCCTCTCACCCACCTCCAGAAAAGAGGACTAGAGTAGAGCCCCCTGAGCCAGTTTCTTCAGATGTCTCCTCTGATGATTCAGATAATTCAATCCCTCCAGAGGGCCCCTTTTCTCCTTATGAGGACTCTGATGCAGAAGAGTCCATCCCTTCTGCCTCTCCGCCTGAGGAATTTTCTTTTGGGGAAACCTTGCATGCTATGAGGGAACAATTTCAATGGCAGGGCCAGGATTTTTCAGACTCTAGGAAAAGGCTTAGAACCTTTTTGCATTTGCCACAGCATAGGCCTTTAGCCATTCCTCCAGTACTTACTGTTGTGGATGATGCATTTAATGATGCGTGTACTGCTCCTGATTCTCTGCCTCCGGCCCCGGCTAAGCCCGATAGGTACTACAGGGTTCCGGACACACATTATCATTTGTATAAGGCCCCTTTTGCAGATCCTGAAGCTATCTCCCAGGGACCCAAGGCTGTAGCAGCTACCTCTGCCAAAAACCCCCTCCCCTCTGAAAGGGAATCTAGGGCCTTAGAGAGATGGGGTAAAAAAGTTTACACTTCTGCTACTCTTTCAGCTAGGGCCTTGAACTGCCAATTCCACATGATTCAGTATCAGGAATTTATGTTAGACCAATTAACTAAAAAACTAACCTCTGATGAACCATTAGATAAAAAATCTGTACAGGAAATGGTACATAACATTCAGCAGGTCAGTAATCATTCCTTAAAATGCGGCTGTGATGCACTGGAGGCTTCCTTTAGATCAGCCATGACTGGCACAGTGATCAGAAGACATGCATGGTTAAAAGAGCAGTCCTTACCAGACCATGTTAAATCAAAGCTCCTAGATGCTCCCATGGATAAGCTCAATTTGTTTGGCTCCCCTGCACAGCAGGTGCTGAAGAAGGTGGAAGAGAAAGCAAAATCTGTCCAGACAGGCAAGGATTTCTTGCAGGTCCAGCCTCCAAGGTTTAGCAGGAACTGGCCTTCCAAGAATTGGTCCTTTCCAGACACTTCCAGAGCTCCGAGAGGCAGGAATAGGCGCTCAAGAGGCAGGGGTCAATCCAGAGGTGCCTACAGGGGACGTCAGTGGCAAAATAACAACCAGCGAGGTGCAGCCACAGATCCAGCCACCACCACTTCCACAGGACAATCACAGTGACTTGGCTCTGGCACCACCTACCAGGGAACAACTAGAAGCACCCTTAGGTGGGAAGCTAGCCTTATTTTCAGTAAACCGGCATTACATCACAGGAGACAAATGGATTTTACAGACAATAGACCAAGGTTACAGGTTTCACTTCCATACTCTACCAAGGAAGAGAGGAATGCCAAACCTACCTCCAAATCAGAAGACAGAAGCTCTAGAACAAATAACTCACTTACTAAGGATGAGAGCTGTAGAAAGGGTACCATCTATGGAACAAGGGCAAGGATTTTACTCCAGACTCTTCCTGGTACCAAGAAAAAAAAACCAATGGAGACCTATTCTCGACCTGTCCGCTTTAAACACACACCTCATTGTTCCAAAATTCAAAATGCTGACCCTACAGCAGCTTCTTCCCATGCTGGGCAAGGAGTCTTGGCTGGTAACTCTAGATCTCAAGGAGGCATACCTGCACGTCCCCATATGACCAAATTGCAGAAGATACCTCAGATTTCTTGCAGGATCAGAGCATTATCAATTCTCAGCATTGCCCTTTGGCTTATCTACTGCGCCCAGAGTATTCACTAAATGCCTGGCATCAGTAATTGCTCATTGCAGGCTTCAGGGAATTCAAATTTACCCTTACCTGGACGACTGCCTGTTACAAGCGGACAACAAACACAAATTAACAAAAGATTTGGAAAGGGTCATTCATCTACTACAAGCCCTGGGATACACAGTCAATATAAAAAAGTCAAGGCTGATACCATCCCAAAGGATGACCTTCTTGGGTGCACATCTGGACACATCAAAACAAATGGCATTCCTGACAGTAGAAAAACAGGAGCAACTCCCTCTCTACTTCATGGCATTAACAAAGCAGAACCAGCTAACAGCAAGAAAAGTCCTGCAAGCCCTCGGTTACATGGCATCCTGCATAATATTGGTTCCAAATGCCAGACTACATATGAGAAAGTTACAGTGGTACCTAAGGAATTTATGGTCTCAGCACAAGCACAGCCTAGAAACCCAAATTCCAATAATTCCATGCCTGAAGCAAGAATTCCAATGGTGGTGTCAGGCCTGTCAATTAAACAAGGGACTGCCCTTCCACAACACTCAGCCAAGCCAGGCCATCACAACAGACGCCTCAGACCTCGGTTGGGGGGCACACATGCTGGACAAGTGCATACAAGGCTTATGGACTCAAGACCAGCTGCACCTACACATAAATCAAAAGGAAATGCTGGCAGTAAAACTGGCAATTCAGGCATTCAGACCATTTCTTCAACAGGGTCAACTGCTGATAAGGACGGACAACACCACAGTTATGTGGTACATCAACAAACAGGGAGGCACACATTCATACCCTCTATGCCGGATGGCAATGGACCTCTGGAATGTGGCCCTGAGCTTCAACATTCAGTTACAAGCAATTTTTGTGCCAGGAAAAGAAAATATATTAGCAGACATCCTAAGCAGAACTACCACGGATGCCCACGAATGGATGCTGCATCCGAGCATCTTCAAAACCATTACAGGGAAATGGGGACTACCAGAAATAGACTTATTTGCATCCCCACACAACCACCAACTGAAAAAATTCTGCACAAGGACGTACCACCCACTTGCTTGGAAAGTGGACTCCCTATCCTTCAGTTGGAAAAACCTGACAGCATATGCATTCCCACCTCTTCCTTTGATGCACAAGGTGCTATTGAAGATCAAAGAAGACCGTCCAAGGATCATCCTGATAGCTCCAGACTGGCCAAGGCAACATTGGTACCCATTACTGAGGAGCATGTCTCGAGAACAAATATGGCCTCTGCCCCATTGTTCCCCTGCTGTTAACACAGAACAACTTCAAAACCCTACATCCAAACCTGAAAACACTGCAGCTGGCTGCCTGGAGCATTGCATAAGACCAAATAACCCAGATTTATCTCAAAGGGTTAAAGACATTATCTTAAAATGGAAAAGATATCTCATTTGGAGTACTGCAAAAGGAAAAAATGTGGCACTGGTAAACATAGCTAACGTCCTGGAATACTTGGCAGAGCTCTTCCACAACGGCCTGTCCTATTCTTCCATTAAGATTCATGCATCAGCTATTTCAGCAGAATACAACTTGGATCCTCCAGTCTTCTCACATCCTCTACTCAGGCAGTTTCTGAGAGGAATTAAAAACATAAAACCACCTAGGAAGCCACCATTGCCAGCATGGGACTTGAAATTTGTGCTAGAAAAGTTGACACTCCCTCCTTTCGAACCAGCAGCAACAGCAGAATTACAGTACTTATCATGGAAAACTGCTTTCCTGCTTGCAATCACTTCAGCAAGAAGGGTATCCGAGCTACAGGCATTAATGGCAATACAGCCCTTCCTGATCTTCCATCAAGATAGAGTGTCTATGAGAACTAATCCTACCTTTATGCCAAAGGTGGTCTCCAGGGTATCTTTAAATCAAGCTATCCACCTACCTACATTCTTCCCCAACCCACAGAACAGGGGAGAAAGACTGTTGCATACCTTGGATGTGCATAGACAATTACGTTACTACCTGGACAGGACCAAGAGCAATAGAAAAACTGACCAGCTACTGGTAGCATATGCAACAGGAATGGAAGGAAAAGCAATTTCGAAACAGACAATCTCTAAGTGGATAGGAAATTGCATTAGATTTTGTTATTCCTACCATGGGAAGAAAACTCCAGAAAACATCAGGCCTCACTCTACAAGGGCTACAGCCACTACCACAGCTTTTTTACGAGGAGTGGCTACCAAAGACATTTTAGAGGCTGCTACTTGGAGCTCCGTGCATACATTTGCCAAGCATTATAATTTACCTTTATACTCCAGATCCCGAGCAGGTTTTGCCACTACTGTTTTGCAAGGGATCTTAACTACACCATAATCTTATTTCTCCTCCTCCCCAGTTTGGCTATGGTATTCTACCCATTTGTAAGGACTGCAGATGCATCCTTGAAGGACATAGTACAGTTTTGTACCTACCATAAATGTAGATGTTCGATAGGCATGCATCTGCAGTCAGGATTACCCACCCTCCTTCCCCTCTGTGGTACTCCTAGGGTATTTGCCCATCTTGTAGCTAGCTGGGGGAATCTATTATGGTGTATTTGTTTGTATATATGTACATACATGCTTATTTTTTGTTTGCTCTCTACTATTTGGAACCATTTGCATTTATCCAAATTTAGCCTTCCTAGAGGGCACCTGGCATCTGGGGCAAGAAACACTGAGGAAAATGGCGTTGGCTGATGCCTTTATACCCGAAGAACTGCAGCTATGACGTCGGGTGAAGTGCGACACCAGCCGAGGCCAGACCCAGACTTTGGAATCCGGCCGACCGAAGGGCTGCCTGACGACAGGACAACCCATTTGTAAGGACTGCAGATGCATGCCTATCGGACATCTACATTTATGGTAGGTACAAAACTGTACTTTCTTCGTGTTTCACTGTTGCAGTCATTACATTTGGGTAATCTGCTGGCAGGTTGCCCTCAGTCAGCCTGATTAACAAAGTCTTGGGTCCTGCGTCGGTTGCTGTCCCTTCTTCCATGACTTCAGGTCATCAGGTGTATAAAACATGCAGCCGACGCCATTACATCAGTCTTTCTTGCCGTGCAGTGCCCGAAGCAGAAGAAGTTCGCAAGTGCCGGTTGGCCGACACCTGAAATTTTCATTTAGAGTTTCAGAACCAAAGTCTTCAACTTAAAGCTAAGTACCCCATTGGGGAAACTTTTTCTGGCTCCTTACCGATGTCAGTAAAAGTTAATAATTGCATTACTTGTGGAAAACAAATACCTCATAAAGATTTTCATTTGTACTGTATTCCTTGTCTAGACGCTGACCACGATGTACCTTGCTGTCGGTTTTGTGCATTATTTAATCAGTGCACTGTAAGTCGTCGGTACATTTTTGCCTCTAAATATTTCGGTTCTCGGTTTAATTTTCCAGAAATGTCATCAGTTAGCCATCCGACTACCGGGATTCCGAAAAAACGCAAAGATAGTGACAGGCCGCCGAGGTCCAAAACTGCCGACGACTCTTCTCCTAAGCCAGCCGCCAGTTCGTCAGTACTCAATGAGGTGCTTTCGCAGCCCCTGATACCCACTACGTCTTATTCGTAGGCCTCTACTGAGACCCATTCAGAGTCCGGTATGCCGCGAGATGCTTCACCTATGGAACCCGCGGATGTCTCTACTTTGGATGGGTCCGGAGCCACTGTGCAGGCACCGGCTTCTGAGGGTGTATTCAGGCCTACAGACTTGCATATTAAATAGACTCCGCCTTCATTACCAAGGCCTAAATCTCGATCCATGTCTAAAAAAATGACGCCCAGGCCACATGTTCAGGCCCCTATGCCTAAAAAACAAATGATCAAAATGGCTGAAGATCTAATTACTCTAATCAGGGGTAGTCAACCCCCCCCCCCTCTAAGAGGCCTAGGGCTGAGCTTGATTATGAATCTTCTGATCAGGATTCTGTTTCTTCTGACTCTTCTAATGTCCTGGATTTGTCCATGCCTACTTATGAGGATTCTGATGCAGATGATTCCATTCCCTTTGCTTCCCCTCCTGAGGATTTTTCTTTTCGGGAAACTTTACATACTTTATGGGAGCAGTTCCACTGGGAAAGCCAGGGATTTTCTGATTCAAAAAAGAGGTTTAGGGATTTCCTGCTTCCACCTCAGCATAGGCCTTTGGCTATACCTCTTGTACTAGAAATTGTTGATGATGTGTTCTCGGAATCCAGTTTGGCCCCTGATTCCCTGCCTCCGGCTCCTAGTAAACCTGACCGATACTACAAGGTTCCTGAGTCCTACAAGTTCCTTTTCAAAAATCCTGTTGCAGATCCAGAAACCATTTCTCAGGGGCCCAAGGGCACTAAGGCTTCTACTGCTAAAAGTCCTACCCCTTCTGATAGAGACTCCAGGGCGCTGGATAGATGGGGTAAAAAGGTTTATACTTCTGCAGCCTTGGCACTCAGAGCATTAAAATGCCAGTTTCATATGTTAAAATATCAACAACATAATGTTAAGTTGTCATTCTCGCCTTCATTCTTGCTGGATGGGATCGGCTCCGACTCGGCCTATACTATAGCTCGAGAGCTATTTTTACCGGCTCGAGGCAGCCCTATATCCCACAATACCTTGCACTAACTCCCGAGATCTCGTTTGCCGCTTCACTGCGAGGTTGCCTTTTTTTACCGGCTCAGGTCAGTAAAAGAGATTTTTTTCAATAGAGCTATTTTTCAGATAGTTTTCCTACCTTAGGTCCCTATCGATAGTTTTATTTATTACAGCCCTTTTGTAGCCCTTCTTCCCTTCCTTTTAGTTAATTTTTATAATCGGGCTTTAACTGTTTCCCCCACCACTTAGAGTGTCTGTGTGTGGGTGTTTTAGTCAGTCCCCTTAACTCCTTTCTGGGTATAAGTTGAGTGAGTGTGTGGGCTGACTGTGTTTTCTGTACTTAGGACTATGTCCAAAGACGCTAAGGTCTTGGGATTCAAAAAGTGTGACTCGTGCTGTCAGAAAATGTCTCTGACAGACGGTCACACTTCTTGCGTCTACTGCTTGGGGCCTTTACACCTGCAGGACTCTTGTTCCGTCTGTCACTTATTTAGTTCAAGAGTCCTGCAGGAGCGTCGTAATAAGCTCATCTTGAGGGGCTTATTGAAGCCCGATGACTCCCCGTCCAAGTCTGGCTCGGGGAAGTCTTCAAAAACCGCCAAACCCTCGGCTCCAGCTTCTGAGTCGAGGACTGGTGTAACTGAGTTGGCTCCGACATCGGTTCCAATTGGATCCGAAGCGAGCAAGGTCGTATCTGCTCCGAAACCTGCATCGGAGCCGACTCCAGCGCACAAGCGCTCTAGATCCCCCTCGCTAGAATCCGTCCGATCGGCTCCGAGATCACCACTCCTATCGGAGCGGAGTCAAAGGACTCATTCATCCAGGTCATCCAGGCTTTCCGACCATGATATTGAGAGGGTAGTCAGTAGACTCATAAAATCTCAGGCACTAGCCCAAATGCTCCAAAGCCCGTCTCACCAGACTGGGGCTCCCTCGGTACCGCCATCGATTCCTCCCCCGACTCCCCTTTCGAGTTCGGAGCCGGAGTTTGTCGGAACCGTAACTTTGTCCACGTCGGAGCCGATACTTCCACCTTCGGCTCCGGTGTCGTTGGCTCCGACTTCTTCATTGGTTCAGTCCGTGGAGAGGTCCAGGTGCCGGGACTCCATTGTCGGCTCCGAGGGAGCAAGTGGCATCGGACCCTTGTCCGACCCCGCTCTCCCTCTCGGAGCTTCGGCTCTGGTTAGTTCGGCCCTGATATCATTCTTGGAGCCTTCTCTGTCGGTGCCGGGAGCGGTTCGGGTCTCTTCAGAGCCGGGGCTGCCTTTGGTGCCTGATAGCGGAGCCTTCGAAGTGATGAGGAGCGTGCTGGACCCAGTGTCCACTCCAAGGTTAAGTTCTGCAGCTCCTCCCTCCACAGTGCCTGTTAAGGTCTCTGGCCATCCTCCTGCATCTGACAGCAGAGATCCAAAGCGTAGGGTACCCACTTTGGGTGTCTCCTCCTCTTCCGAGGCCTCCCCTGAAGCTTCAGGGGAACCCCCTAGGAAAAGAAAGTGCAAGAGGAAGCACATAGACTCCCCCGAGTCTGTCACGTCGGACACCGACTTGGATGAGTCGGAGGGTTCCCCGAGATCCCCCTCTGAGGATGTCTTTTTCAGACATCCTAGAGATCCTGAAACGGAGGGGAAATTGGTCCACTCTCAAACCCTCCGAGGACGAGTCGGTTTACCTTGACGCTTTTGGATCTCGCCCTTCCACCTCCTGGGTGTCTCCCCCTTTAGACCCACTAATGGAAGTAGTGGCCAGAAAGGCGCGGGCAGCTCCTGACTCAATGGAACCTACCCCTAGGAGGCCCTCTAAATTTATTTCTGCTCCGTAGGACAAATCCTTTCTGACCAAAGGTGTTTCAGTTGATGCTATGGTGGTAGCAGCAGCCACTAAGAAGGAATTAGCTGATCCTTCTGTACCTGTTCATCCTCCTAATAAAGAGTCCAGGACCATGGACAGGTACGGTAAGCGGACATTTGCTTCAGCGACCATTGCTATGCGATCGCTGAACTATTTGTCATTTCACCCGCCTTCAGAGAGACTTGCTCAAAGAACTGGGTGAAACTGTACAGGATCCTTCTGCTGCAGGGTATCAGGACAAGATGAACTCCCAGCTGGCTACACTGAATTCCATTGTCGACTCCTCCATGCGGCTTATCTCCTATGCAGCCGATGGAGCGAGTAGAGCCGCAGGCACAGGTGTTGCGTCGAGAGGTCACGCTTGGATGCGACTCTGTAACTTTGCCGATCCCTCCAAGGCGTCCTTCACCAACACCCCCTTTGATGGTTCAGAATTGTTTGGACCTCAGGTGAAGAATACTCTCACCAGATGCGAGCAAGATGGTAAGACTCTCTCTGCCGTGGGAGTCCACTTTTCCACACCTTCTAGACCTTATCCTTAGGGCCAGAAGGGTGGAAAGATGTGGTTTCGCAAACCACAGGGAGTCGCGCCTGCCGCACGTGGTGAATTTCCCCCCAGAGGCAGAGGGGGGAACAATAACAGACGCCGCCCCAGGGGCAGAGGGGGTCCACAGAACCAGGGTTCCAGGGAATCCTTCCCTGACCAACCCTTTCAGCATCCCTGAGAAGCTGCCCGACTGTCAGCCTTCGGAGGCAGTCGGGGGAAGATTATCTCTGTACCCAGAAGCCTGGCAATCCTCTCCCAAGACAAATGGGTGCAGTCAATCATATCCGAGGGTTACAAAATTCCCTTCATCTTCCCTCCGGTACAACCACCAAGACCCCTACAAGACGTACCACCCGGACAAAGGGGTCAGGTACAGCTAGAAATAAAAAAGCTGTTAGAAAAAAAGAGTCATCCAGGCAGTCCCAGCAGATCAGCTAGGATCCGGAATCTACTCCAGATTCTTTTTGGTACCAAAAAAGACAGGAGACTGGAGACCCATTTTGGACCTCAGCAGATTGAGCAACTCTGTACAAAAGACAAAATTTCGGATGGTAGCACTGCAGTCCATTCTACCCTTTTTGGGCAGAGACAACTGGATGTGCTCGTTAGACCTCCAGGACACGTACTATCATATAAAGATACACAGGCGCTCCAGGAGGTTTCTCCGCTTCCGGCTGGGAGCCAGTCATTATCAATTCAGAACCCTGCCCTTTGGTCTCACCACAGCCCCCCCGGTGTTCATCAAATGCTTGGCAGTGGTCATGGCTCACCTGAGACAAAAAGGATTCCAGGTGTTTCCATATTTAGACGACTGGCTCATTTCCGCTACCACCAAGCAGCATCTTATAATGGCCAGGGATTACACTATTCAACTTTGCAACAATCTAGGTATTTCTATAAATTTTGCAAAATCCTCCTTGTCAATGTATAAACTTTATAGGCGCCGTGTTAAACACCACAGAAATGTCTGCAACATTACCACCTCAGAGAGTGACAGACATACGGCGGAATGTTCAGTTCCTGTTTCAGTCCAACAGAGTTCAAGTCAAGTTAGTTCTGAAAGCGTTAGGCCTCATGGCAGCGGCGATCCTTCTCCTCCCATTAGCCCGCTTCCACATGAGGATCCTTCAGTGGATGCTGTTTTCTCAGTGGTCCTTTCAACAGCTCCCGATGACTCACAACATCTTGATAATCCCATCATGCAAGAATCACTTCTCCTGGTGGATGGTTTCCCCTCAGCTCTTTCAGGGCAGACCCTTTGTCCCCCCCCCCCGTTGCCACGGTGACAACGGATGCCTCCCTGATCGGATGGGGGGGGGCACTATCAGGGCAGGACAGTCCAGGGCACATGGCAACAATTAGAATGCCACCTGCACATAAATGTCTTGGAGATGAGAGCGGTGCTTTTAACGTTGCAAGCCCTTCAGAACTCTCTTCCCACAGGGACTATAGCAATTCAAACGGACAATATGTCTGTGGTGTGGTACATAAACAAGCAGGGCGGAACAAAGTCCTACCCCCTATGTCGAGAAACACTCAGACTTTGGCAATGGGCGATTTCCTCTCAACGGTTTCTGATAGCAACGCACATCCCCGGGAAGTCCAACGTCATAGCGGACAGATTGAGCAGAACTATCCTCATGCCTCACGAGTGGTCTCTAAATCAAGCGGTAGCAGACAGAATATTTCAGAAGTGGGGCAAGCCTTGCTGCGATCTTTTCACAACCCCTCAAAACAGCAACTGCCTCGATGACTTCTCACTCTTCCCTCTACCAGGCCATCCCCCCAGAGACGCTCTTGTTCACGATTGGCCCCGGGGTCTTCTATATGCTTTTCCTCCCTTACCGTTGATCCCGCAATTAATTCAGAAAGCAACCGCATTGAGATCCAAAATGATCCTCATTGCTCCGTATTGGCCTCGACAAGTACGGTTTCCGTTCCTGCACAGTTATCTGCTGGAACAGCCTTGGCATCTGGAGCCCCTTCCGGATCTGTTGACCCATCTCACGGGCAAGCTGCATCAGTCTCTTCATTCCCTCAACCTCACAGCTTGGTTGCTCCACTTCCAGCCATAGCCAGGCTTCCCCTTATTTCTCTTCCTGTCCGTGATATCATTCTTGCTTCCCATAAGTCCAATACTAGGAAGACTTATGCGAGTAAATGGAAGCGTTTTTCGCTCTGGGCACAAGCTAGGTCCTTAGATCCTTTCCCTGCACCAATTCATAAGGTTCTAGACTTTCTGGCAGAGCTTTTTCATTCAGGGTCATCGTCAGCCACTATCAGAGTACAATTAGCGGCCATTGCTAATTTTCATGTGGGGCTCTCAGAAGCAAATATTATGTCCCACAAACTCTGTAAAGCCTTCCTCAAGGGCATCTTCTTGCTTAGACCTCCCGTTAAGGATCCGCCTCCACAATGGGATTTAAATTTGGTTCTAACGTCATTGATTCTGCCTCCCTTTGAACCCGCAGCCTCTTGCTCCCTCAAGCTTCTTTCTTGGAAAACTCTGTTTTTAGTAGCCATAACATCTGCCAGAAGGGTATCGGAACTCCAAGCCTTGTCTGTCCGTCCCCCTTATTTGATCTTTCATAAAGACAGGGTAACTCTCAGAACAAACCCTTCCTTCCTACCGAAAGTTTCCTCTGAAGCAAATCTAAACCACTCTATTGACTTGCCTGTCTTGACTACTCAAACAGGGCTGAACAGAAATTACATTCATTGGATGTTCATCGCCAACTACGGTATTATCTAGACAGGACAAAACAACTCAGAAAGTCAGATCAGCTCTTTCTCTCTCATGCTGAAGGGAGGAAAGGGCTTCCAGTATCAAAGGTTACTCTTTCCAGATAGTTGACTTCCATTATTACCTTTGTCTACGAGTTGAGACACAGGCAACTCCCGTCTAGGCCTAAGGCTCATTCAACTAGGGCACTATCAACATCAACAGCCTTTCAAGCAAGGTTACCATTAGATGCCATATGTACAGCAGCTACATGGGCTTCTCAACATACCTTTATTGCCCATTACAAACTTGATATAGCCTCCAGAAATAGAGCTGACTTTGGTTCCACCGTACTCAGGAGTCTGTTCCATTGAGCCACCCAGGACCAAGGTGCTAGGGATGCTGTCCCATCCAGCAAGAATGAAGGCGAGAATGCCAACTTAACATTAAGAAGTTATGTTCTTACCATAACGTTCCATGTTAGTTGTCTTCTTCTCGCCTTCTTTCTTGCGTCCCTCCCTCCTGCCCCCTAGCCTGGACAGACTTGAAGGTCTCGGAGTCCTTCTATTTCATGTAATACAATACTTTATGGTTTCCCCGTATCTTTAGTGTTACCAGCAGGGAGTCCGTACTTGGAAATGAGGATAATAATAATAAATTTATACTATGTGTTAGCTGCCAATGAGATCTGGGGAGTTGTCTCATGGTATTGTGGGATATAGGGCTGCCTCGAGCCGGTAAAAATAGCTCTCGAGCTATAGTATAGGCCGAGTCAGAGCCGAGAATCGGCTCCGAACCCATCCAGCAAGAAAGAAGGCGAGAAGAAGACAACTAACATGGAACGTTATGGTAAGAACATAACTTCTTATTATTGGACTGCTTAAACAGAAAATGATGTTGATTCCTGACTGTGTGGAAAATAAAGATTTACAGGATTTAATGCATTCTGCTGAACAAGTTGGAAAACATACTTTGCAATGTGGTTTTTGATTCCTTAGAAGGCATGCTTGGCTAAAGGAGCAATCTTTGCCTGATCATGTTAAAGCTAAATTGTTGGATGCTCCTTTAAATCAGGACCGCCTGTTTGGCAATAAGGCTGAAGAAGTTCTAAAAAAGATGGAAGATAAAGCTAAATCTATGCAAACTGTTAAAGATTTCTTACAAGTGCAACCTCCAAGATTTAGTAGGCATTGGCCTACTAAGAATTGGTCCTTTCCAGCCCCTTCCAGATCCTCTCAAGCCAAACCCAGACACAGCAAATACCCCAGGTTTCAGTCCCAGGGGACTCTCAGAACTAAGCAGTGGGGGGCCTCCACTTCCAAATCTGGAAATAACAAGACACCCTCTATAGTAAACAGTCTCAATGACTTCCTTTTAAAATTACTAAGCACTTACCTCTTAACCGCCCCTTTGGGGGGAAAGATTGCTCTTCATGCAAAGAACTGGGAACTCATAACCCAGGGCAAATGGGTTTTAAATATAATGTCCCAGGGATACAGATTTCATTTCCACACGTTGCCAACACCAAACGGGTGGCCAGACCTGCCCCCGAATCAGTGGGCAGAGGCTCAAAAACAAGTACTTTCCCTCTTAAGCATGGGGGCTTTTCAGCAGGTGCCAGAAGACGAAAAGGGACAAGGGTTCTATTCCAGGCTTTTTCTGGTACCCAGAAAAGACAAGTCATGGCGTCCACTCCTGGACCTGTCTACTCTAAACACCTTTCTGGAGATACCAAAATTCAAGATGCTGACACTTCACCAGTTACTTCCTATGCTAGGCAAAGACGCCTGGTTGGCAACTCTAGATTTAAAAGAAGCATACCTGCACATCCCAATCGAGGAATCTTGCAGAAGATACCTACGCCTCAAAGCAGGCTACTTGCATTATCAGTTCTCTACATTGCCCTTTGGCTTGTCTACTGCGCCCAGGGTATTCACAAAGTGCCTGGCTCCAGTTATTGCATTTTGAAGGCAAAGAAATATTCAAATATATCCATATCTGGATGATTGTCTAATTCAGGCAGAAAACCAGGGCATACGTCTAAATCATCTGGCGTTTGTAAAAAGGGTTCTAACTTGTCTGGGGTACACCAAGAACAAAAAGAAATCACAACTGGTACCTTGTCAACAGATTACATTCCTGGGTGCAAGCTTGAACACAACTGCCCAGATGGCTTTCCTCACGCCAGAGAAGCAAATTTTTTTGGTAACTTACTTCAGACAAGTGGCCACAAAAACCCTGCTATCTGCAAGACAAATACTGTAAGCCTTGGGGTTCATGGCCTCCTGCATTCTTCTAATTCCATATGCAAGACTGCATATGAGGAAACTACAGTGTTATCTAAAATGTCTATGGAGTCAACATTGTCACAGCCTGGAAACAATGATTCCTATCATACCTTGCCTATGCCTGGAGTTCCTATGGTGGGCATAAGCCTGCCACCAAAACAAGGGATTACCATTCACACTACCCCCTGCCGCCCAAGCCCTAACTACAGATGCATAAGACTTTGCATGGGGGGCTCACCTGGCAGGGAAGTGCATTCAGGGCAAATGGAACCCAAATCAAATGCACCTACATATCACTCAAAAGGAAATGTTAGCTGTACAGAATGCTCTGACAGCCTTCAAGGACTACATTCTTCCAGGACAACTAATGGTAAAGATGGACAACACCACAGTTATGTGGTACATAAACAAGCAGGGGGTACACATTCCTACCCCCCCCTGCAGACTAGCCATGGCATTGTGGAACACAGCCTTGAGCTACCAAGTGCATCTATAAGCTCAATTCCTGCCAGGAAAGTTGAATACACTGGCAGACGGACTAAGCAGAAACCTCATAGACCCACACGAGTGGAAAATGGAACCACGGATTTTCAACATGTTGACAAGCGAGTGGGGGAGCCCAGACATAGATCTATTTGCCTCCCCCCAGAACTACCAATTGGACAAGTTTTGCACAAGGACTCCCCACAAACAAGCCTGGAAAGTGGATGTTCTGTCCTTCAGCTGGAAAAACCTATCAGTCTACGCTTTACCCCCTCTGCCTCTGCTCTCCAGTGTTTTACTAAAAGTCAAACAGGACAAACCAAGGATGATTTTGATTGCTCCAGACTGGCCGTGCCAACACTGGTACCCCCTCCTCCTCAGTGTGTCGCAGATATCTCCATGGCACCTGCCTCAGACCCCTTCCCTGTTGTCTAAGCAGGAGAACCAAATTCTGCACCCTCGGCTTCCAACATTAAACTTTGCAGCCTGGCTAATCACTTAAACTCACCCTTATCATCCCTCAGCAAAACTGTGATGGATGTCATCTTGGAGGCGAGGAGACCTAGTACTAGAAAATCTTATGCTGACAAATAGAAAAGATTCTGTGCCTGGAACCAATCTTTAGGGATGAGCACAGCAGCGCCCAATTTACCTCATATTTTGCGATACTTAACTGAGATGCTTCACAAGGGCCTGTCTTTTTCCTCTATTAAAATCCACGCCTCAGCTATTTCAGCTCACTATAACACAGAACCACCCCTCTTATCTCATCCTCTGCTCAAGCAGTATCTCAGAGGGGCAAAAAACTTGAGACCACCCAGGAGAGCTCCTACCCCTGCCCTGGGACCTTAACTTTGTTTTGGAGAAACTCACTACCTCGTTTCGAGCCAGCTGCTACTGCAGACTTAAAATTTCTTTCTTGGAAAACGGCCTTCCTTCTAGCAATCACTTCAGCTAGAAGGATATCTAAATTACAGGCCCTTATGGCAGTGGAGCCTTTCATCATCTTTCATGCGGACAGGGTATCTCTCAGGACCAATGCATCCTTCATGCCCAAGGTGGTTTTTAGTGTGGCTCTTAATCAGTCCATTCATTTGCCAACCTTCTTTCCCAATCCACAGAACAAAGGGGGACGGATTCTGCATTCCTTGGATGTGCACAGACAACTAAAATTCTACTTGGACAGGACTAAATCTCGAAGAAAATCTGAACAATTGCTGGTAGCATTTGCTGCAGGGGCAGAGGGGAAGGGCTATTTCAAAACAAACCATTTCTAAATTGATAAGCCATTGCATTAATTTCTGCTATAAGCACCATGGAAAACCTATCCCCTAGGGGATCAGATCTCACTCCACCAGGGCTGCATCTAATTCTGCAGCCTTTCTCAGAGGTGTCCCTACCAGGGATATCATAGAAGCTGCTACCTGGAGTTCTGTACATACTTTCACCAAGCATGATCATTTACCAATTTTCTCGAAATCCAGAGCTGGCTTTGTCACTGCTATCTTGCAGGGCCTTATAGCTGGCCCTAATGCTGTATAAACTCCTCCTCCCAAACATAGCTTTGGGAATCTACCCAAATGTAATGACTGCAACAGTGAAACACGAAGAACATAGTACAGTTGTGTACACTTACCATAAATGTAGATGTTCGAGTGTATTCACTGTTGCAGTCCTGGTTACCCTCCCTCCAGCCCCCTTGTTTCTTCTGGCTATGCCTCTACTTTCCTTTAGTATGCTTAGAAGCCTTTTTGATGTATTTGCTTTTGGTTGGAGGTATACTTTTGTGTTTTTGTGTTTATTTGCTCCCCATTAGGGGGGCACCTGACATCTGCGGCAAGAAAAACTGATGTAATGACGTCGGCTGCATGTTTTATACCCCTGATGACCTGTCGTCATGGAAGAAGGGACAGCAACCAATGTAGGACCCAAGACTTTGTTAATCAGGCCGACGGAGGGCAACCTGCCAGCAGATTACCCTAATGTAATGACTGCAACAGTGAATACACTCGAACATCTACATATGTGGTAAGTGTACACAACTGTACTATGTTCTTCGTGTTTCACTGTACTTTCCTTGGATCACTCATCTTTTACCCCAGATCCCTCTGGTGTGGCACTTGCAACCACAGAGGACTGGAGGTTAGCCAGGTCCTTGGTGGCTGTAGTGGTCCCCTCAGTGGGCAAGGGAGAGAGACTCTTGCCAGACCTGGGAGACACAGCAGGGAAGTCTTCCTTGTTTAGTCAGAATTTTGTGCCCATCGCTGGGGAAGCTGCTGCTGCCACCATTAACCAACCTGCTGGCCCCATTTTTCCTATCGAAAAGAAATAGAAAACTAAATGTGTAGCTGCTCCTGCTCAAATTTTACTTGGCAGGAAAAGTTTATTAGGTCTGGCTTGGGATCTACTTCAAGCTGTTGATCTTTCTTGTAAGGTGGTTTATGGTAAAAGAAAAAGGGATGCCTCTAATCATGAAGAGAGATTCAAGATTCTGAATCTGGACAGGAAGATGTAGAGCTTTTTCCTCAAATTTCTGATTCACATTCAGAGGAGAGCACAGTAATCCGATTCTCTTTGAGAGGATTTATTTTCCAGAATGTGCCAGTGTTTTCAGAAGGAGAACACTGAGGCTTGTCAGTCACTCAGAAAATACGATAAGCTGTTACAAATAGAATTTCCAGAACCTTCCCCCATCCATCCTGTGTTGTCAGCATTAGATGTGTGTGTTTCATTGCCTGCAACTTTTCTCCTAGCCTATGGCCCTTAAAAAGGTAGGTAGATGTGTAATTAATATACTCCAGTCTTTGGAGTTTTTATACACTCATCCTAAACCTGATTCTTCAGCTATAGCATTAGTTAATCCTGGTGCTGCTAAACATTTAGTTAATTCCAGTTCTTCACTTTCTGACACAAATGTAAACATTGATAAGTATGGGTAAAAAAAATTATGCTTTTGCAACTTTGATTTTCAGAATTTTGAATTGTCAAGCTCAAATGTTTGTTGTTTGACTAATTGTGAAAGTATGAGGAATGTTTTGTCTGGAGTTTCTTCTTGTAAGGAAGAATCTGGTTTCCACTTCACAGGTCTCAGCTTGTTTAAAGTGTATATAACTCTGTTGATACTACTTTCTGAGCCAAGGCCACTGTCGCTATTAAGGAAGTTTGCATGACTGTGTTCTCGGAACCTCCCAGATGATGTGAAAAATTAGATTTTAAATTCTATTTTGAACAGAGAGTTTTTGGACCCTAAGCTACAGAGGTTATCAAAAATGTGTTGAGAGAGGTAAACTGATTTAGGGACTCTCAGATTTTTCATCTTTCTTTTTTGAAAATTTCCAAGGAATTCTCTACCCCTCATAATTTGGGCAAGAACAGTATCAAAAAGTAAAACAAAGTCAGCAGATCATGGCAAGCTGTATAAATTTATTAGCTTGTCTTAAAGCATGATAAACAGACTGGTTTCAGCTCAATTAAATATCAGCCTTCTTCAGTGTTTAAAATAAAACTAGAACTGTAGTCCCTTTTATAGTGAACATACAAATTGATGCTAAGGCATGATTGGTTCCTTACAAATGTTCATTCAAACCAGGTGCAAATAATGCCCCTAACTTAATTATCAATTTCTTTTCTTTTGAATCCAAAAGGCTGTGCCATCCGGCTTTATTAGACCTGTTTCCCATGATTTTGTCAATAACTGTAAATCTGAATGTAGCATTAGGATGTTTAATTGTGTGTTTGTATAGTGCGTTACTGGGTTTTTTTAATTTCTTATCCCACTAAAGTGTTCTGAAATACAGATCCTAAGGGGTCTAGATGTCTGTCCAACATAAAAGGCATGGCAAATACAGGTAGCTAAATAGATAAATCAATCTGTCCCACAATTCGCAAAGAATTGTATCTGGAAAACTTTACTTGTATTGCTACTGGAAAACTCCTTAGTTTTGTTCATAGCCTTACAATGGGTACAGTGGTGGCTGGTGACTTCAAATTAAAGGAGGGCTGCATGAGACAGCTGAATGGGTGGGGCCAATGGGAAGGGGTGTGGCCAACTAGAAAGGGGTGGGGCTATTCTCAAAACCACAACAACTGGAACTTTAATTAAATATGATGCCCTGGGTGCCAAACAGTCATTAAGAGAGTCCAAGACAAAATGAAGTGTAGAAGAAAAAAATATTTCAATGCATTGGCTACATGACAACTTACTTAATATCCAGATGGAAACAGGTTGTGAGGCATGAAAAAATAAATTACTTTTTAAACACATTACTGGAATGCCAGTCAAAATCAGGTATAAAAAAAAAGCAGCAGCACTCAACTCAAACCACTACTCCTTGCACTGCAGTTCTAATTAAAATTTATATTCAGCTTTATAAAATTACCAAGTAACATGCTGAAAGTAGCAATCTCTGTGATACCCCCACTTGTAAAAATGTTTCTTATCCAAAAAAGACCTGCTGCTTGACACAACTATCTACTTGTTTCATGGGGAAGACATAATCAAAGTAAAAAATGAACAGCAAACAAGAAACAAGCTCAAGATAAATTGCTTAAAGGATTCCTGCACAAAGATGACTGCAAGTCTCCAACAAAAGATGACTGCAAGTCTCCAACAAATGTAATGAGCTTCTGAAAATACTGTAATCCTGTCCTTTTATTGCAAATACTGTCATATGCATTTCAGTACCCAAGGCTTATACATTAACTAGTTATGTAAATATTCTCTGCATGGCAACAACGAAAAGGCTTTCAATGCTGGTAATTCTTTAACAGTATGCTTATTACAGCTTACTTGCATCTTACAATCTTCAACAAGCTTACCTGATGGTCATTAAATCATTGCTACTTAAACAGAGCAACAGGGCACTGTGATAGCATGCATTTCCTGAATAGTAAGAAGCATAAATCAACAGTATAAAAATATGACAGAAAACCAGAACATTCTGCAAAATAAAGGACAGATGAAAAGCCACGGTCGTACTTGTGGTCTACCTTGGATGGGGGAATACTCTGCACAGTTGCACTGCATAAGTGCTCCTTGCCTTCCTTGGACACATCCAGAGGCACTACAATGGGCAGTGGGGTGCAACAAGTATGTCACAATTTGAAATGTCTCTGGCTGACTGTGATGGCTCTGACACTCATACCTCTCAACTTCAGAGCAAGAAATCTGGACAAAGCCCTACATAGAACTAGAATTGGGACACAGACCCAAAAATAAGGACAAGTTTTAAATATTGCTCTTATTAACTTGGATAATAGAATAGTAGTAGGTCTTGTATTAGTACGAATTTTCTGAAGGGTATGAAATCTGAAACTCAAATGTCTGCCATTATTTTCTAACTTCAATCTTTAATGACTTGCCACTAATTTGCCAGAAAACCACAATTTTATGAAAAACAGCCCAAAAATGTGATGCAAAAATATAATGTTGCCACACAATACAGCTCGGAACCGGTCAAAAATGGAACACCTTTTTAATATTAACACTGTTAACTTGAGCAGCTAACAAAATAAAGAGCATCTACATGCATTTCTGAAATAAAAGTAATCTATAACTCTGATCATTACAGTTATATATAATTGTAAACCCTCCACGTTTTCTTCCAAAATTGCCATTTTGAGGAGGGATTATTAGGGGAGAGCAACATTTTGAGCCAAAATTGGGGACAATTGAGAGGTTTGGATATTCCTAATTCTACAAAGCGATTTGCACTTTCCTCTCAACCTCTTAATGCAGGAAATCTGGACAAGGCCAAATATATTGTGGGAGCATACAAACACTACTAAAAATTGCTCTTGTATAAACTTAAGACAGTTGATAGAATAACAGGTATTGTTTTAGCATGCATTTTTCTGAAGGTTATGATGTCTGAAACTCAGTGTCTGTCATTTAGTGACTTCATTCCTAAATGATTTGCTAGAAAACCACAAATTTTATGAGGAACAAACCAAAAATAAGAAGCAAATATCTATTCATTCTGCAAAAATATGGACAACTGAGAGGTATAGTTCAACCGGGGCTGAGTTTGCTATCCTTCCTCCCTCACAAAGTCATGGTCAAATGGAGCCACCCCCCCCCTGCAGCCATTCCAATGTCCCATTCCTTGGTTATTTTGCCCCATTTACCATAAACACTGTAATGTGCATACTGCTTTACTTCTGCAATGATTTAGATTTCATTTGAAAATTTTATTTTGCATTTTACAACACAAACCCTAATATATTTCTGTTAAACAAAGCAATGCAATCTCACAATGAAAATAGACTTAGCATTAAAACTTCTCTGCCCTTGAAACTCACATGCATTGAAACAGCATTGAAACCCACATTCAAAGAAAATACATTTTGCCAGTGGCAGATAAAGATCAACTTTGGGCTGTTTTCAAAATCATAGGCCCCTTGAACATGAAACATACACATGCTCTTTGATGCACCTTCCTGACTGTATTACATTATATTCCTTGTACAATACAGTACAGTTGTTAGAGGGCATTTTAAATTTATTGTTTTGAACATTTTTCCAGTAAACAATGAAACAAAACGCATGCACCAATGACAAAACTGCCCAATTCAGAACATTTCCATCATAAAAAGTCTACTCAACCTTCTATAGTCCACCAGTATCAGTAAATATGCACAATATCTGAAGTAGTAAAATCCACATTGAAGAAATCTGTAAGAGGTTGCTGCTAGCAAACAACTTTATATGTCATTGTCTCTTCTACGAATAAAGTGCTTGTTGCCCTTGAAGAATAAATTGCCTATGTTGCATGCATTAAAAAAATAAGCTAGTAATACCGCAATAGGGAATGGATGGCAAACTGATAACAGGTTCATAGTTACTAGTTATCTTTGCCGAAAAGGACTGCAGCATCCACCCCCTTTACAACACAGTGCAATATCAGCAGTGCATATAACTACTGTGGGAGTAGAACCCACAGCCTTCTGCATCAAAAGCAAGTACACTACCTGTTGTGCTATTAACAATGCAAGCAGACTTAGCATAAGCAGCACTAAACTTTTGTTCCCCTGCAGCTCTCAGCTCCTTGTAAAATCTACTCGACACTCAGCTGCATCTCTGAACTTGGCAGCACAAGAAATCTGGAAAAAGCCAAAATTTATTGGGGGTGGGGGGACAAAAACCCAAAAACCAGGGACACATTTTAAACATTGCTTGTATAATGTTGGAAAGTTGCTAGAATAAAATGCTGTGTTACCACCATACATTTCACTGCCACATCTTGAACCCAGGGGACCCTGTGCAAAACAGAGAAACATACCACTATGCCAAATCAGCTGAAATGGAGGAAGACAAACTTAAATGGCTACCATTTAGTGAATTCAGTTCTCACCATAGCTGTCAACCTCTTAGCAAAAAACACCTGAAAAAAGCCAATAATGTGGGAATACAGCTTGCCAAACATATTCAGTAAATTCAGTTCTCACCATAGCTCTCAACCTCTTAGCAAAAAACGTGTGGACAAAGCCAGTAATGGGGGGAATACAGCCTCCAAACATTCAGTGAATTCAGTTCTCACTGTAGCTCTCAACCTTAGCACAAAATACCTGGACGAGGCCAATAATGGGGGAATACAGTCCCAAAAATATGGGCATATTTCAAATATCCATGTTATAAACTTAGACAATTGCTAGAATAAAAGGTTTTGTGTTACCATGTACTTTCTGAAGATTATGAAGTCTGAAATTCAAATGCCTGTTATTTTTAAACATTTGGAAACTAGTCTGACTTGGAAAAAAAACAAAGCCAATTTTCAACAGAGCAGGGAGAAACACTCCAGACACATCTTTGTAAGGGATGGGAGGACATGCAGACTCCACACAGAAGGCACCCCAGCCAAGAATCAAACCAGAGAACCTGTAGCCGTTAGGCAACAATGCTACGCTACCAGTGCACCACTGCACTACAAACCTTTGCAAGGAAAAATGAAGATGGAAAAACCACAGATTTTATGAGGAACAGAACAAATATGAGGCAAAAATCTGCAATTTTTTTTTACAAATAGTGGTGGGTAGGGAGTTCAGTTCCTTGCCACCTGCATCCAAGGTACAGGGTTCAAGCCTGAGTATCTCTACCCACCACTATGTGTTAACAGGGGCATTTTACACACACACAGACACACATTTTAATTTTATGTTTCACATTTTTATTTCTTTTGTTTCTAGGTGGGAGGGCTGCAGTCCTAAAACACGAGCCGCCCCTGGCAGCCACAAGGTACACAACCTGTAAGTAAGTCCCCAACCATAGTCAGTTGTTCAGAAACCCCTGTAGATTGGTTGATGTGTTTATAATGGCTCAACTGGGACCCTATACAACTCCCCCTGCGAAATGAGAACAAACACCTGTCTCCCAAAATGGTGGAAAAATAATCATCTCCTCTTAATATGTTCCAGTGTCTGAACAGTATTAAGTAAAGTGTCCGTGTTCCTACCATAAGTTGTAACAAGACTGATGACAGATTGTTGGTTTGTCCCTTGTTCTTTATATTGTAATGCATCTGTCCTGTCTAGTGAAGACCGTATTACTAGCACTCTGTCCTGTCTAGTGAAGACCGTATTACTAGCACTCAAGACGTAACCCATTTGGTAACCTCTGTCCCTAAATCTATCGATAAGGTCATCCCTATGCTGCACATAACTATCAGGCTTGGAACAAATGCGTTTCATTCTAAGAAATTGGGACTTGGGTATATTTCTGCAGATATGGGGTTTCAGAAAGAAGGCAGGAGGCCCCCTCCAAAACAAAGGATGGTCTAACAAGTCAGAATGGCTGTTTAAGGGACCTTGCCTCCCTTTCATTCTGGCAGTCTGTTTTCCCTTCCAGAAAATCTGAATCTCCATTTCTTTCTTTGGCAACAGACATATGAGTTGTGAACATCATTCATCAAGGTTACAGATGGCAGTGGAAGGAAATTCCTCCTTTTCAGGGAGTAATCTCTGCTTCACCAAACCAATCTCCACTATTTCCCCGTCTTTCAACATGTCTCCAAGAGTAGTGGAGCCAGTTCCTACTTCCCAGTTGGGAAAGTTTTTATTCAAGAATGTATTTGGTGCCAAAGCAAGAAAATGTCTGGAAACCAGTTTGGGGTTGATCTTACAATTTATGATGGTGCCCAAGTTCAAAATGCTGTCACTTCACAACCAGTTACCTCTTCTTTCTTGTTGAAGTTATTTTTAGTAACATTAGGTTTAAAAGATACTTATCACATCCCTAGTCATTCCAATTTCAGGTGTTTCTTAAAGGAAAACTCTACCTTAGAAATCAAACATGTTATTTCTTTCATTGTATCTTTGTTTTCTGAGCTGTTGTAATGCCTCAAAATCACTCCAGGTGCATCTTTTACAATTGTAATGCGTTTCCCTCAAAATGGCAGATAATGGAGCATCCCTTGCCAATGTGATCTTGATTTCTTGCCTTCATTGCTTCTTCCCAGAATACATTTCAAGTCTTGTTTATATGATTAATGGTAAACAGAAGGAAGTGATGTTGTTTTCTCATGACATTAAAACAGAATGGCAGGACTGTAGGCTTTCAAAATTTTAAAAACCCTTTTTTTTTTAAACCCAACCCCTGTAACAAAAAAAAAATTTTTTCTTCTTATTATTTTCCCCGAGACTTTCCCTTAAAATTTTTGAAAATTTTT